>NC_037688.1:519925-585399 GCF_003255815.1 Theropithecus gelada
AAAAGTCAGGAAACAACAGGTGCTGGAGAGGATGTGGAGAAATAGGAACACTTTTACACTGTTGGTGGGATTGTAAACTAGTTCAACCATTATGGAAAACAGTATGGCGATTCCTCAAGGATCTAGAACTAGATGTACCATATGACCCAGCCATCCCATTACTGGGGATATACCCAAAGGATTATAAATTATGCTGCTATAAAGACACATGCACACGTATGTTTATTGCAGCACTATTCACAATAGCAAAGACTTGGAATCAACCCAAATGTCCATCAGTGACAGATTGGATTAAGAAAATGTGGCACATATACACCATGGAATACTATGCAGCCATAAAAAAGGATGAGTTTGCGTCCTTTGTAGGGACATGGATGCAGCTGGAAACCATCATTCTTAGCAAACTATCACAAGAACAGAAAACCAAACACCGCATGTTCTCACTCATAGGTGGGAACTGAACAATGAGATCACTTGGACTCAGGAAGGGGAACATCACACACCGGGGCCTATCATGGGGAGGGGGGAGGGGGGAGGGATTGCATTGGGAGTTATACCTGATGCAAATGACGAGTTGATGGGTGCAGCAGACCAACATGGCACAAGTATACATATGTAACAAACCTGCACGTTATGCACATGTACCCTACAACTTAAAGTATAATAATAATAAATAAATTAAAAAAAAAAAGAAAGAAAGAAATGGAAGATCAGATCAGGGAGGAAGAGAGGAGGGGAGGAGGGGAGGAGGGGAGAAGGGAGGGAGGAAGGGGAGGGGAGGGGAGGGGAGGAATTTCTGTAAAATTTGTCCACCAGGCAAGATATATGTTTTTCATCTAAATGAAAAGTAAAAAATGTTAAGCAATAAAAAAAACAAAACAAAACAAAAAACTGTTCTTACTTCAGAATTGAATAAAATCTTCTAAAAATAAAAAAATAAAAAAATAAAAAAAGAACTGAAACTGTCCTTGGATTCAGAAATTTAGAGACACTATTTTTGTCCATTCTGTGAATGGACATTTGAGAGCTCATTGAGGCCAATGGTGACAAATCATATATCCCTTGATGAAACTTAGAAGGAAGCTATCTGATAAACAACATTGTGATGTGTGCATTCATCTAGCAGAGTTAAAGCTTTTTTTACGTTCAGCAGTTTGAAAACAGTTTTCTTAGATTCTGTGAAGAAACATTTCGGAGTGCATTGAGGCCTATGGTGAGAAAATAATATCTTCAGATAAAAACTAGAAAGAAGCTTTCTGAGAATCTGTTTTGTGTTATGGGTATTCATCTCACAGAGTTAAACTTTTCTTGTGATTCAGCAGTTTGGAAACACTGTTTTTTTTTAGAATCTGCCAAGGAATGTTTGGGAGCTCTTTGAGGCCTAAGGTGAAAAACAACATGTCTTCAGAGAAAAATTAGAAAGAAACTTTCCGAGAAACTGCTTTTTGTTGTGTGCATTCATCTCACAAACTTAAACCTTTCTTTGGACCCAGCAGTTTGGAAACACTTTTTTTTTGTTTGTTTGTTTTTGTTTTTGTTTTTTTTGTGTGTGTGAATGGACATTTGGGAGCACTTTGAGGCCAATAGCGAAAAAGACTATATCCCAGGATAAAATCTAGAAGGAAGCTATATGAGAAACTGCTTTTTGATGTGTGCATTCTTCTCACATCGTTAAACCTTTATTTTGATTCAACAGTTTGGAAACACTGTTTTTGTCCATCCTATGAATGGACATTTGGGAGTGCTTTAAGGTCAATGGTGAAAAAGTGAATATTCCAGGGTAATAGCTAGAGAAAGCTATCTGAGAAACTGCTTTGTGATGTGTGCATTCATCTCACAGAGTTAAACCTTTCTTTTCCTTCAGGAGTTTGGAAATGCTGTTTTTGCAGAATATGCAAAGGGATGTTTGGGAGCACATTGAGGACTATAGTGAAAAAAGAAATATCTTCAAATAAAAACTTGAAGGAAGCTTTCAGAGAAACTGCTTCATGATGTGTGCATTCATCACACAGAAGTAAAACTTTCTTTTGATTCAGCAGTATGGAAACACTGTTTTTTGTTTTCTGTATGTTGACATATGGTAGTCCATTGAGGCCAATGGTGAAAAATTGAATATCCTCAGACAAAAATTAGAAGGAGGGTATCTGAGAAACCACTTTGTGATGTGTGCATTCATCTCACAGAGTTAAACTTTTCTTTTGATTAAGCAATTTGGAAATGTTGCTTTTGTGGAATCTGCAAAAGGATACTTGCAAGCACCTTGAAGCCTATGGTGAAAAGGAAAATATGTTCAGATAAAAACAAGAAAGGATGTTTCTGAGAAACTACTTTGAGATGTGTGTATTCGTCTCACAGACTTAAACCTTTCTTTTGATTCAGTAGTTTGCAAAAATTATTTTTTTCCATTCTGCAAATGGATAATTGGAAGCTCATTGAGGCCAATGATGAAAAAGTGAATGTCCCAGAATAAAAACTAGACAGAAGCTACCTGAGAAACCACTTTGTGAGGTGTTCATTTATGTTGCAGAGTTAAAACTTCTTTTGATTCAGGAATTTGGAAACACTGTTTTTGTAAAGTCTGTGAAGGGATATGTCAGAGAGCCTTGAGGCCTACAGTTAAAAAGAAAGTATCTTTAGATAAAAACTAGAAAGGAGCTTTCTTAGAAACTGCTTCATGGAGTGTCCTTTCCTCTCACTGAGTTAAACCTTTCTTTTGTTTCAGCAGTTTGGAAACACTGTTTGTGTCCATTCTACGAATGGACATTAGGGAGATCATGGAGGCCAATGACAAAAAAGCGAATATGCCAGGATGAAAACTTAAATGAAACTATGTGAGAAAGTGCTTTGCACTGCATGCATTCACCTAGCAGAGTTAAAACTTCCTTTACATTCAGCAGTTTGGAAACACTGTTTTTGTAGAATATGTGATTGTATACTTGGGACCATATTTAGGCATATGGTGAAAAAGAAAATATCTTAGGATAAAAACTAGAAAGAAGCTTTCTGAGAAACTGCTTTGTGATGTGTCCATTCAGCTCACAGAGTTAAACATTGAGTTTGATTCAGCAGTTTGCAAACACTATTTTTGTCCATTCTGTGAATGGACATTCAGGAGCTCATTGAGGCCAATGGTGAAAAAGTGAATATTCCTGGATAAAACTACACGGAGGCTATCTGAGAAACCACTTTGTGATGTGTACATTCATGTCACAGAGTTAAAGCTTTCTTTTGATGGAACAGTTTGGAAACACTGTTTTTGTAGAATCTGTGAAGGGATATTTGGGAGCACATTGAGTCCTATGGTGGAAAAGCAAATATCTTCAGATAAAAACTAGAAAGAAGCTTTCTGAGATGCTGCTTTTTGATGTGTGCCTTCATCTCACAGAGTAAAACTTTTCTTTTGATTCAGCAGCTTGTAAATAGTTTTTTTTATTATACTTTATGTTCTAGGGTACATGTGCACAATGTGCAGGTTTGTTACATATGTATACATGTGCCATGTTGGTGTGCTGCAACCATTAACTCCTTATTTACATTAGGTATATCTCCTAATGCTATCCCTCTCCCTTCCCCCCAGACCACAACAGGCCCCAGTGTGTGATGTTCCCCTCACTGAGTCTAAGTGCTCTCATTGTTCATTTCCCATCTATGAGTGAGAACACGTGGTTTTTAGTTTACTGTTCTTGTGATAGTTTGCTGAGAACGATGGTTCCCAGCTGCAACCATGTCCCTACAAAGGACACGAACTCATCCTTCTTTATGGCTGCATAGTATTCCAAGGTGTATATGTGCCACTTCTTCTTAATCCAGTCTGTCACTGATGGACATTTGGGTTGGTTCCAAGTTTTTGCTATTGTGAATAGTGCTGCAGTAAACATACGTGTGCATGTGTCTTTACAGCAGCATGATTTATAATCCTTTGGGTATATACCCAGTAATGGGATGGCTGGGTCAAATGGTATTTATAGTTCTACATCCTTGAGGAATCACCACACTGTCTTCTACAGTGGTTGAACTAGTTTACAGTCCCACCAAGAGTGTAAAAGTGTTCCTATTTCTCCACATCCTCTACAGCACCTGTTGTTTCCTCACTTTTTAATGATCGCCATTCTAACTGGTGCGAGATGGTGTCTCATTGTGATTTTGATTTGCATTTCTCTGATGGCTAGTGATGATGAGCATTTTTTCATGTGTCTCTTGGCTGCATAAATGTCTTCTTTTGAGAAGTGTCTGTTCATATCCTTTGCCCACTTTTTGATGGGGTTGTTTGTTTGTAAACACTGTTTTTGTAGAATCTGCAAAGGTATATTTTGCAGTGCATTGTGGACTATGGTGAAAAAGAAAATATCTTCTGATAAAAACAACGAAGAAGCTTTTCTGAGAAACTGATTTGTGAGGTGTGCATTTATTTAATAGAGTTAACCCTTTCTTTGGATTCAGCAGTTTAGAAACACTGTTTTTGTTTATTCTGTGAATGGACATTTTGGTGCTCATCAAGAATAATGGTGAAAAAGTGAATATCCCGAGATAAAAAGTAGAAGAAAACTATCTGAGAAATCGCTTTTTGATGTGTGAATTGACCTCTCAGAATTAAGCTTTTGTTTTATTTCAGTCATTTGGAAACAGTGTTTTTGTAGTATCTGTGAAGGGATATTTGGGAGCACATTGAGGACCATGGTGAAAAAGGAAATATCTTAAGATGTAAAATAGAAAGAAGTTTTCTGAGAAACTGCTTTATGGTGTGTGGATTTAGATCACAGAAGTAGACCTTACTTTTGATTCAGCAGTTTGGAAACACAGTTTTTTGTTTTTTGTTTTTTGTTTTTTTATTCTGTGAATGGGCATTTGGGTGCTCATTCAGGCCAATGGCGAAAACCTGAAAATCCAAGGAGAAAAACTGGAAGGAATCTGCCTGAGCAACTGCTATGTGATTTGTGCATTCATCTCACATATTTAAACCTTTCTTTTGATTTAGCGGTTTGGAAACACTGTTTCTCTAGAATCTGCGAAGGGATATTTGCGAGCACATTTAGGCCTATGGTGGAAAAGAAAATATCTTCAGATAAAAATTACAAATAAGCTTTGAGAGAAAGTGCTCTGTGTTCTGTGCATTCATCTGACAGATTTAAATCTTTATTTTGATTCAGCCATTTGGAAGCACTGTTTCTGTCCATTCTGTGAAAGGACATTTGGGAGCTCATTGAGGCCAATGGTGAAAAAGTTAGTATTCCACGATAAACACTACAAGGAAGCTATTTGAGAAAGTGTTGATTGCAGTATGCATTAATCTATCATACTTAAACCTTTTTTTTTTTTTTACATTCAGCATTTGGAAACACTGTTTTTGTAGAATAAGTGAAGGGATACTTATGAGCGCATTGAGGACAATGGTGAGAAAAAAATCTTCTGATGAAAACTAGAAAGAAGTTTTCTGAGAAACTGCTTTGTGATGTGTGCATTAATCTCACTGAGTTAAACCTTTCTTTGTATTCAACAGTTAAGAGACACTGTTTTTGTTCATTCTGAGAAAAGACATTTAGGAGCTCATTGAGGCCCATGGCAAAAAGAGTATATCCTGGCATAAAATCTAGAAGGAATCTACTTGAGAAACTGCTTTTTCATGCATGCATTCATCTCACAGAGTTAAACCTTTCTTTTGATTAAGTTGTTTGGAAACACTGTTTTTGTCCATTCTGCAAATGGACATTTGGGAGCTCTTTTAAGTCAATGGTGAAAAGGTGAATGTGCCAGGATACAAACTTGAAGGAAGCTATTTGAGAAACTGCTTTGTGATGAGTGCATTCATCTCCCAGAGTTAAAACTTTCTTTGGATTCAGCCGTTTACAAACACTGTTTTTATCTGCTCTGTGAATGGATACTTGGGAGACCATTGAGGACAATAGCACAAAAGCCTATATCCCAGGATAAAATCTAGAAGGAAGCTATCTGAGAAACTTCTTTGTGGTGTGTGCATTCATCTCACAGAGTTAAATCTTTCTTTTGATTCAGCTGTTTGGAAAAGCTATTTTTCTTCATTCAGTGAGCAGACACTTTGGAGCTCATGGAGGCCAACTGCAGAAAAGTGAATATGCCAGGATAAAAGTTAGAAGGAAGCTATTTAAGAAACAACTTGGTATTGTGTGAATTCATCTAGCAGAGTTAAACCTTCGTTTACATTCAGCAGATTGGAAACACTGTTTTTCTTGTAGAATCTGTGAAAAGATATTCGAGAGCACATTGAGGCTTATGGTGAAAAATAAAATATCTTCAGATAAAAATTAAAAAGAAGGTTTGGGTGAAAGTGCTTTGTGATGCATGCATTCATCTAAAGGCTGTAAACCTTTGTTTTGATTCGGCAGTTTGGAAACACTGTTTTTCTCCATTCTGTGAATGGATATTTTGGAGTTCTTTGGTGCTAATATCAAAAATGGGAATATCCCAGGATAAAAACTAGAAGGAAGCTATCTGAGCAACCACTTTGTGATGTGTGCATTCATCTCACAGAGTTAAACATTTCTTTACACTGTTTTTTTCCATTTTGTGAATGGACATTTGAGAGCTCATTGTGGCCAATGGTGAAAAAGTGAATATCCCGGAATAAAAACCAGAAGGAAGGTATCTGAGAAACAGTTTTGGTATGTGTGCATTCATCTTGCTGAGTTAAACCTTTGTTTTTATTCAGGAGTTTGGAAACACTGGTTTTGGAGAATCTGGGAAGGGATATTCTGGGATGCATTGAGGCTAATGGTGTAAAAGAAAATACCCTCAGATAAAAACTAGAAAGAAGTTTTCTGAGAAACTACTCTGTTTTTTGCTTTCATCTCACAAAATTAAACCTTTCTTTTCATTCTGCAGTTTAGAAACACTGTGTTTGTAGAATCTGTGAAGGGATATTTTGGAACTCATTGAGGCATATTATGAGAAAGAAAACATCTGCAAATAAAAACTAGAAGGAAGCTTTCTGAGAAAAGCTTTGTGTGTGTATTTATCTCACAGGATTAAACCTTCCTTTTGATTCAGCATTTCAGAAACACTGTTTTTGTCCATTCTTCAAATGGATATTTGGGAGCTCATTGAGGCCAATGGCAAAAAATTAAATGTCCCAGGATAGAAACTAAGAGGAAGATATCTGAGAAACCGCTTTGTCATGTGTGTATTCATTTCACAGAGTTAAAACTTTCTTTACATTCAGCAATTGGTAAACACTGTTTTTCTTGACCTTGTGAAGGGATATTTGAGAGTGCATGGAAGCCTATGGTGACAAAAAAAATCTTCAGATAAAAACTAGAAATAAGCATTCTGAGAAACTTCTTCATGTTGTGTCCATTCATCTCACAGAGTTAAAACTTTCCTGTGATTTAGCAGTTTAGAAACACTGTTTTTGTCCGCTCTGCAAATGGATATTTGGGAGCTTATTGAGGCCAATGTTGAAAAGGCGTATGTATATACCAGTATAAAAACTAGAAAAAACTATCTGAGAAACTGCTTTGTGATATGGGCATTCAGCTCGCAGAGCTAAACATTTCTTTTCACTCAGCAGTTTGGAAATACTGTTTTTGTATAATCTGCAAAGGGATATTTGAGAGCACATTGAAGCCTTTGGTGAAAAAGAAATTATCTTCATTTAAAAATTAGAAAGAAGCTTTGGGGGAAACTGCTTTGTGATGTGTGCATTCATCTGACAGAGTAAAACTTTTATTTTGATTCAGCAGTTGTAAACACTGTTTTTGTCCATTCTGTGATTGGACATTTGAGAGCTCATTGAGGCCAATGGTGAAAAAGTCAACATCTTAGGATGCAAACTAGAAGGAAGGTATGAGAAATTGTTTTGGGATGTGTGCATTCATCTCACAGAATTAAACCTTTCTTTTGAGACAGGAGTTTGGAAACACTGTTTTTGGAGAATCTGCAAAGGGATATTTTGGGGTACAGTGAAGTCTACGGTGTAAAAGAAAATACCCTCAGATGAAAAGTAGGAAGGAGCCTTCTGAGAAACTGCTTTGTTATGTTTGCTTTCATCTTGTAGAGTTAAAACTTTCTTTTCATTCAGTAGTTTGGAAACACTGTGTTAGAAGAATCTGTGAAGGGATATTTTGGAGCTAATTGAAGCCTATGATGTAACAGAAAACATCTTCAGATAAGAACTAGAAAGAAGATTGCTGAGAAAGTACTTTGTGATGTGTGCATTCATCTCACAGAGGGAAACATTTCTTTTGACCCAGCAGTTTGGAAACACTGTTTTTCTCCATTTTGCGAATGGACATTTGGGAGCTACCTCAATGGCACAAAAGCTAATGTCCTAGGATAAAACCAGAAGTAAGCTCTCTGAGAAACCACTTTGAGATGTGTGCATTCAGCTCTATGAAATAAAACTTTCTTTTCATTCAGCACTTTGGAAACACTATTTTTGTAGAATCTGAGAATGTACATTGAGTGCACATTGAGGCCTTTGTTGAAAATAAAAGTATCTTAAGATAAAAACTGGAAAGAATCTTACTGAGAAACTTCTTTGTTGTGTGTGCATTCATCTCACAGAGATAAACTTCTATTTTCATTCAGCAGTTTGGAAACACTGTTTTTGTCCACTCTGCGAATGGACATTTTGGAGCTGTTTTGGCCAAGGGCAAAAAATTGAACGTCCCCAGATAAAAACTAAGAGGAGGCTATCTGAGAAACAGTTTTATGATGTTTGCATTCAGCTCGAGGATTTAAAACTCTTTCCATTCTGCAGTTTGGAAACACTGTTTTCATAGAACCTGTGAATGGATATTTGGCAGCGCATTGAGCCCTTATGGTGAAAAAGACAATACCTTCAGAAAAAAACTAGATCTGAGAAATTCTTTTTTTTGTGTCTATTCATCTCACAGAGTTAAACTTTTCTTTTGGTTCAGTATTTTGGAAACATTGTTTTTGTCTATTAGTCAAATGGACATTTGGGAACTGATTGAGGCCATTAGTGACAAATTAAATGTCCTAAGACAGAAACTAAGAAGAAGATATCTGAGAAACTGCTTTGTGATGTGTGCATTCATCTCACAGAGTTAAAACTTTCTTTAAATTCAGCAGTTTTGAAACCATGTTTTTGTAGAATCTGCAAAGGAAGATTTAGTAGAGTTTTGAGGTCTATGGTGAAAAAGAAAATATCTTTACAAAAAAGCTAGAAAGAAGCTTTCTGAGAAACTTCTTTTTGATGTGTGCATTCATCTCACAGAGGTAAAGCTACGTTTTGATTCAGAGGTTGGAAACACTGTTTTTGTCCCTTCTGCAAATGGACATTTGGGAGCTCACTGAGGCCAAAGGCAAGGTAAAAAATGTCCCAGGACAAAAACTAAGAGGAAGCTAGCTGAGAAACCGCTTTGTGATACAGGCATTCATCTCACAGAGTGAAACCTTTCTTTTCATTCAGCTGTTTGGAAACACTGTTTTTGTCCATTCTGTGAAGGACATTTGGAAGCTCATTTAGACCAAAAGAGAAAAAGTGAATATCCCAGGACAAAAACTACAAGGAAACTATCTGATAAACAGCTTTGTGATGTGTGCATTCATCTCACAGAGTTAAACAATTCTTTTGATTCAGCAGTTTGGAAACACTGTTTTTGTCCATTCTGCGAATGGATATTTGGGAGCTCATTGAGGCAAATGGTGAAAAAGCAAATATCCCAGGATAAAAAGAGAAGGAAGAAACCTGAGAAAGAACTTTGTGATGTGTATATTCATCTCAAGGAGTTAAATCTTTCATTTCATTCAGCAGTTTAGAAACCCTGTTTTTATAGAATCTGAATGGACACATCACAAAGCTGTTTCTCAGAAAGTCTTTTTCTAGTTTTTATCTGAAGATATTTTCTTTTTCACCATAGGCCCCAATGACTCCCAAATATCCATTGTCATATTCTAATAAACAGTGTTTCTAAATTACTGAATGAAAAGAAAGCTTTAATTTGTCGAGTTTTTATCTAGTTTTTATCTTTGAATATTCACTTAAAAAAAAAAAGACATTGGCCTCAATGAGCTCCCAAATGTCCATTTGCAGAATGGACAAAATATTTCCAAACAACTGAATCAAATAAAAGCTTTAACACTGTGAGATGAATGCACACATTACAAAGTGGTTTCACCAATGCATGTTTCTAGTTTTTACCCTGGGATATTCACTTTTTCAAAATTGTCCTCAATGAACTCCCAAATATCCATTCACAGAATGTACAAAAAAGTGATTCCAAACTGCTGAATCAAAGTAAAGGTTTAACTCTGTGATTGAATGCACACATGGCAAAGCATTTTCTCAGAAAGTTTCTTTCTAGTTTTCATCTGAAGTTATTTTCTTTTTCAACATAGGCCTCAATGCACTGCTAAATATCCCTTAGTAGATATTACAAAAACAGCGTTTCCAAACTGTTGAATGAAAAGAAAGTTTTAAGTCTGTAAGATTAATGCATACATCACAAAGTGATTTCTGAGATGGCTTCCTCCTAGTTTTCATCCTGGGATATTTGCTTTTCTCCATTGGCCTCAGTGAGCTCCCAAATGTCTATTTGCAAAATAGAGAAAAACAGTGTTTCCAAAATGCTCAACCAAAAGAAAATGTTAACAGCAAGATGATTGTACACATCACAAAGTGGTTTCTCAGATAGCTTCCTTCTAGATTTTATCTGAAGATATTTTCTTTTTCACTGTAGGCCTCCATGCATTCCCAAATATCTGTTCACAGATTCTACAAAAACAGTGTTTCCAAACTACTGAGTGAAAAGATTTAACTCTGCTAGGTGAATGCATTCATCACCAATTAGTTTCTCAGAACGTTTCTTTCTAGTTTTGATCTGAAGATTTTTTTTCCACCATAAGTCTCAATTTGCACCAAATACTCCTTCTCAGATTCTACAAAAATCGTGCTTCCAAACTGCTGAATGAAAAGAAAGTTTTAACTCTGTGAGATGAATGCACACATCAAAAAGTGGTTTCTCACGTAGCTTCCTTCTAGTTTTTTTCTTGGGATATTCCTTTATCATCATTGTCCTCAATGAACTCTCAAATGTCCATTCACAGAATGGACAAAAATGCCATTTCCAAACTGCTGAATGAAAGTAAACTTTTAAATCTGTGAGATGAATGCACACATTCCAAAGCAGTTTCTCAGAAAGTTTCTTTCTAGTGTATATCTGAAGATATTTTCTTTTTCACCATAGTCTGCAATGCGTTCCCAAATATAACTTTGCAGATTCTACTAAAACAGTGTTTCTAAACTGCCGAATCAAAACAAAAGTTTACCTGTGTGAGATGAATGCACACTTCACAGAGCGATTTCTCAGCTAGCTTCCTTCCAGTGACTATCCTTCAAAATTCACTTTTTCACCTCTGGCATCACTGAGTTTCCAAATGTCCATTCACAGAATGGACAAAAACAGTGTTTGCAAACAGCTGAATCAAAAGGAAATTTGACTCGGTGAGTTGAATGAACATATAACAAAGCAGTTCTCAGAAAGCTTCTTTCTAGATTTTATCTGTAGGTATTTTCTGTTTTACTATGGGCCTCAATGCACTCCCAAATATCCCTTCACAGATTCTACAAAAACAGTGTTTCCAAACTGCAGAATGAAAAGGAACGTTTAACTCTCTGAGATGAATGCACACATCACAAAGCAGTTTCTCAGATAGCTTCCTTGTACCGAATATCCTGGGCTATTCATTTTTTTGCCATTGGAATATGAGAGTTCCAAAGTGTTCATTCACAGAATGGAAAAAAAAAAGTGTTTCCAAACTGCTGAAAAAAGAAAGGTTTAACTCTGCGAGATGAATACAAACATCACAAAGCAGTTTCTCAGAAAGCTTCTTTCTAGTGTTTATCTGAATATACTTTCTTTTTCAACATGCACTCCCAAATATCACTTCACAGATTTTGCAAAAACGTTTCCAAACTGCTGAATAAAATGAAACATTTAAATCTGTGGGATGAATACACACATCAGAAAACGATTTTTTTAGATAGCTTCCTTCTAGCGAATATCCCGGGATATTTGCTTTTTTGCCATTGGCCTCACTGGGCTATGAAATGTCAACTCACGAATCATCAAAAACAGTGTTTCCAAACTGCTTAATTAAAATAAAATTCGACTCTGTGAGTTGAATCACACATCACAAAGCAGAAAGTTCTTTTTAGTTTTTATCTGAAGTATTTTCTTTTTCACGATAGGCCTCAATGTGCTCCAAAATATCCCTTCATAGATTCTACAAAAACAATGTTTCCAAACTGCTGAGTGAAAAGAAAGGTTTAGCTCATGAGTTGAATGGATACATCACAAAGTATTCTCAGAAAATTTCTTTCTAGTTTTTATCTGATGATATTTTCTTTTTCACCATAGGCCCTAATGCACTCCCAAACATCCCTTGGTAGATCCTACAAAAACAACCTTTCCAACCTGTTGAATGAAAAGAAATGCTTATCTCATTGTCATGAGTGCACACATCACAAAGCAGTTTCTCAGATAGCTTCCTTCTAGTTTTTATCCTGAGATATTACCTTTTACGCCATTGGCATCAATGAGCTTAAAAATGTCCATTAGCAGATGGACAGAAACAGTGTTTCCCAAAAGTGGAATCAAAAGTAAGGTTTAACCCTGTGAGATGAATGAACACATTACAAAGCAGTTCCTCAGAAAGCTTCTTTCTAGTTTTTCTCTGAAGATAAGTTCTTTTTCACCATAGACCTTCATGCACTCCCTAATACCCTTTCTTATATTCTACAACAAAAGTGTTTCCAAACTGCTGAATGAGAAGAAAGATTTATCTCTGTGAGATGAACGCACATCCCAAAGCAGTTTCTCAGAAATCCTCTTTCTAGTTTTATGTATTTTTTTTCAACCATAGGCCACAACATGCTCCCAAATACACCTTCACAGATTCTACAAAAAAGTGCTTCCAAATTGCGGAATGAAAAGAAAGATTTAACTCCTAGAGCTCAATGCACACATCACAAAGCAGATTCTAAGATAGGTTCCTTCTGTTTTATCCTGGGATATTCACTTTTTTGTCATTGACCTCAGTGAGCTCCCAAATGTACATTCACAGAATGGAGAAAAACAGTGTTTCCAAATTACTGAATCAAAAAAATGGTTTAACTCTGTGATGTGAATGCAGCCATCACAAATCAGTTTCTGAAAATGATTCTTTCTAGTTTCTATCTGAAGATATTTTCTTTTTCCCAGCAGCCTCAATGCACTTCCAAATACCCTTTCACAGAATGGCCAAAACTGTTTCCAAACTGCTGAATCCAAAGAAAGCTTTATCTCTGCAAGATGAATGCACACAACACAAAGCGATTTATCAGATAGATTCCTTCTGTTTTTATTCTGGGGTATTTGCTTCTTCACCATTGGCCTAAATGAGCCCCCAAATATCTATTCGCAGAATGGACAAAAACTGGGTTTCAAAACTGCTGTATGAGAGGAAAGTTTTTACTGTTAAATGAATTAACACATTGCAAAGCAGTTCTTCAGATATCTTCCTCTTGGTTTTTATCCTGGTACATTTGCTTTTACACCTTTGACCTCAATGAGCTCCCAAATGTCCAACTGCAGAATGGAGAAAAACAGTGTTTCCAAACTGCTGAATCAAAAGAAATGTGTACCTCTGTGAAATGAGTGCACACATCACAAAACCATTTCTCAGAGAACTTCCTTCTAGTTTTTATCCTGGGATATTCACTTTTTCCCATTGGCTCAAGGTGTTCTCAAATGTCCATTCTCAGAATGGACAAAAACAGTGTTTCCAACTGCTGAATTAAAAGAAATGTTTAATTCTTTGAGATGAATGCACACATCACAAAGTAGTTTTTCAGAAAGTTTCTTTCTAGTTTTTATCTGAAGATACTTTCTTTTTCATGAAAGGCCTCTTATTGCTCCCAAATATCCCTTTACACATGCTATGATATCAGTTTTTCCAAACTGCTGAATAAAAAAATGGCATAACTCTATGAGATGAATGCAACAACGTACATCCATTTCTCAGATACCTTCCTTCTAGTTTTCATCTGGGGTATTTGCTTTTTCACCATTGGCCTCAATGAGCTCCCAAATGTCCATTTGCAGAATGCAGAAAAACAGTGTTTCCAAACTGCTGAATCAAAAGAAATGTGTAACTCTGCGAGATGAGTACATACATCACAACACCGTTTCTCAGATAGTTTCCTTCTAGTTTTTATCCTGGGATATTCTCTTTTTCATCATTTGCCACAATACATTCTGAAAGTCCATTTACAGAATGGACAAAAACTGTGTTTCCAAACTGCTGAATCAAACGAAATGTTTAATTCTGTGAGATGAATGTACACATCACAAGACAATTTCTCAGAAATCTTTTTTCTAGTTTTTATCTGAAGACATTCTTTTTTTCACAGTAGGCTTCAATGCACCCCCAAATGTCCATTAGCAGATTCTAGAAAAAGAGGGTTTCCAAGCTGCTGAATAAAAAGAAAGATTTAACTCTTCAAGCTCACTGCATCATCACAAACTGAATTCTCAGATAAGTTCTTTCTGTTTTCATCCTGGGATATTTGATCTTTCATCATTGGTCACAGTGAGCTCCCAAATGTACATTTGCAGAATGGAGGAAAACAGTGCTTCCAAACTGCGGAATCAAAAGAATGGCTTATCTATGTGAGGTGAAAGCACCCATCACACATCAGTTTCTGAGGAAGATTCTTTCTAGTTTCTATCTGAAGATATTTTCTTTTTCCCAGAGAACTCAATGCCCTTCCAAATATCCTTTTGCAGAATGGCCAAAACTGTTTCCAAACTGCTGAATCAAAAGAATGGGTTAACTCTATGAGACAAATGCACACATCAAAAAACTGTTTCTCAGAAAACTTAAAACTTCTTTCTAGTTTGTATCTGAAGTTATTTTCTTTTTCTCTGTAGACCTTAATACTCTACCAAATATCCCTTGACAGACTGTACAAAACAGGGTTTCCAAACTGCTGAATGAAAAGAAAGTTTTAACACTGTGAGATGAGAGCACACATCACTAAGCAGTTTCTCAGATAGCTTCCTGTAAGTTTGTTTCCTGAGACATTCCACTTTTCACTCTTGGCCTTAATGAGTTCCCAAGTATCTATTCACAGAATGGATGAAACTAGTTTCCGAATTTCTGAATTAAAAAAAAGGTTTAACTCTGTGGGATGAAAGCACACATCTCAAAGTAGTGTCTCAGGTAGCTTCAGTTTAATTTTTTTCCTGGGATATTACTTTTTATGTCTTTGACCTCAATGAGTTCCCAAAAGTCCACTCACAGAATGGAAAAAAACAGTGTTTCAAGCCTGCTGAACTAAAGGAATGGTTTAACTCCGTGAGATGAATGCACACATCACAAAGCAGTTTCTAAGATAGGTTCCTCTTAGTTTGTACCCTGAGATATTCTATTTTTCTTCCTTGTCCTCAATGAACTCCCAAATGTCCAATAGCAGAATGAACAAAAACAGGGTTTCCACCCTGTTGTATCAAAGAAATGTTTAAATCTGTGAGATGAATGCACACATCACAAAGCAGTTTCTCAGACAGTTTCCTTCTAGTTTTTATCCTGGGATGTTTGTTTTTTCACCATTGGCCTCAGTAAGCTCCCAAATGCCATTTGCAGAATGGACAATAACAGTGTTTCCAAACTTCTGAATCAAAAGAAAATTTTTACTCTGTGAGATGAATGCACACATCACAAAGCAGTATCTCAGAAAGTTTCTTTCTATTTTTTTCTGAAGATATTTTCTTTTTCACCATAGGCCTCAAAGTGCTTCCAAATATCACTTCACAGATGCTACAAAAACACATTTTCATAACTGCTGAATGAATAGAAAGGTTTAACCCTGTGGATTAATGCACATATCACAATATGGTTTCTCAGATAGCTTCCTTCTAGTTTTTATCCTGGGATATTCTCTTTTTCATCTTAGGACTCAATTAGCTCCCAAATATCTGTTCGCAGAGTGGACAAAAACAGTGATTCCAAACTGCTAAGCAAAAGAAAGGTTTAACTATATGAGATGAATGGACCCATACAAAGCAGTTTGTCACAAAGCTTCTTTGTAGTTTTTATCTGAAGATATTTCCTTTCACAACACAGGACACAGTGGGCTCCAAAACATCTCTTCGCAGATTTGACAAAAATGGTGTTTCCAAACTGCTGAATCAAAAGAAAGTTTTCCCTCTGTGAGATGAACGCACACATCACAAAGTGGTGTCTCGAACAACATCCTCATTTTTTTTTATCCTAGGACGTTTGAATTTTCACCTTTAGCTTCTAAGTGCTCCCAAATATCCCTTCATAGAATAGACAAGAACAGCGTTTACAAACTACTGAATGAAAAGAATGTACTAATTTTGCGAGGTGGAATGCAAACATCACAAAGTGTTTTCCTGGATAGCTTCCTCTTAGTTTTTATCCTGGGACATTCACTTTTTTGCCATTGTCCTCAACGAACTCCCAAGTGTCCATTTGCAAAATGGACAAAAAGAGTGCTTCCAAACTGCTGAATGAAAACAAAGGTTTAACCCTTTGAGGTGAATGCACAATTCACAAAGTGGTTTCTCAGATTGCTTCCTCCCGGTTTTTATCCTGGGATTTTTACTGTAGACCACTGGCCTCAATAAGCTCCCAAATGTCCATTTTCAGAATGGACAAAGCAGTGTTTCCAAACTGTGGAAAGAAAGACAATGAATGCACGCTGCTGAATGAAAAGAAAGACGTAACTCTGTGAGACAAATGCATGATCACAAACCAGTTTCTCAGGAAGCTTGTTTGTAGTTTTTATCAGAAGATTCCTTTTTTCACCGTAGTCCTCATTGCGCTCCCTATATCCCTTCACAAATTCTATCAAAACAGTGTTTCCAAACTGCTGAATGAGAAAAAATGTTGAAATCTGTGAGTTGAATGTATACATCACAAAGTGGTTACTCAGATAGCTACCTACTAGTTTTTGTCCTGGGACATTCGAATTTTAGCCATTGGCTAAAAGGAGCTCCCAAATGTCCATTCACAGAATGGAAAAAACAGTGTTTCCAAACTGCTGAATCAAAATAAAGGTTTAACTCTGTGAGATGAATGCACACATCACAAAGCAGTTTCTCAGAAAGCTTCTTTGTTGTTTTTATTTGAAGATATTGTCTTTTTCACAATAGGCCTCAATGCACTTCCAAATGTCCATTCACAGATACTACAAAAAAAGTGTTTTCAAACTTCTGAGTGAAAAGAAAGATTTAACTTCTCAAACTGAATGCACACATAAAAAAGCCATTTCTCACATAGCTTTCTTCTAGATTTTATCCTGAAATATTCACCTTTTTGCCAGTGGTCTCAATTAGCTGCCAAATATCCATTCACTGAATGGATAAAAGCGTGTTTCCAAACTGCTGAACATAAAGAAACGTTTAGCTCTGTGAGATGAGTCACACATCACCAAGAGTTTTCTCAGATAGCTTCCTTCTAGTTTTTATCCTGACATTTTAGCTTTCTCACCATTGGCAACATTGAACTCCCACATGTCCATTTGCAGAATGGACAAAAACAGTGTTTCCAAACTGCTGTATGAAAAGAAAGGTTTAACTCTGCAAGATGAATGCACGCATCACAAAGAGGTTTATCAGATAGCTTACTTCTAGTTTTTCTCGTGGGATATTCACTTTTTCACCATTGATCTTGATGATCTCCAAATTGTCCATTCACAGAATAGACAAAAATAGTGTTTCCAAACTGCTCAATCAAAAGAAAGGTTTAAACCTGTAAGAAGAATGCTCACATCACAAAGTTGTTTCTCAGATAGCTTCCTTCAACTTTTTATCCTGATATATTCGTTTTTTCACCACTGGAGTCAATGAGCTCTCACGTGTCGATTAGCAGAATGGGCAAAATGGGTGTTTCCAAATTGCTGTATCAAAAGAAAACTTTAACTCTGTGAGATGAATGCACACATCAAAAATCAGTTTCTCTGAATGATTCTTTCTAGCTTTATCTGAAGATATTTCCTTTTTCAACATAGGCCTCAATATGCAACGAAACATCACTTGGCAAATTCTGCAAAAACAGTCTTTCCAGACTGCTGAATGAAAAGAAAGGTTTAACTCTGAGGTGAACGCACACATTACAAAGTGGTTTCTCTGGCAGTTTCTTTCTCCTTTTTATTGTGGAATATTCACTTTTCTCTATTGTCTTCAAAGAGTTCCCAAATGTCCACTTGCACAATGGACAAAAACAGTTTCCAAAATGCTGAATCAACAGAGAGGTTTAACTCTGTGAGATGAATGCACACATTGGAAAGTGTTTTCTCACATAGATTTCTCTTAGTTTTTATCTTGGGACACTGGATTTTTCATCATAGGACACCATGTGCAATCAAATTCTCCTTAGCTTATTATATAAAAACAATGTTTACAAACTGCTGAATGAAAGAAAGTTTTAACTCTGCTACATGAATGCAAAATCACAAAGTGGTTTTTCAGACAATTTCCTTCTAGTTTTTATCCTGAAATATTTGCCTTTTCACCACTGGCCTCAATGAGTTCCCAAATATCCATTTGCAGAATGGAAAAAAAGTGTCTCCAAACTTCTGAATGAAAAGAAAGGTTTAACTTCTGTGAGATGAGTGCACACATTACCAAGTGGTTTTTCAGATAGCTTCCTTCAAGTTTTAATCCTGGTATATTCGCTTTTTCACCGTTGGCCTCAATGAGTTCCCAAATGTCCATTCACAGAATGTACAAAAACAGTGTTTCTAAACTGTTGAATCAAAAGAAAGATTTAACTCTGAGATGAAAGCACACATCAGAAAGCAGTTTCTCCAATAGCTTCCTCTTAGTTTTTGTCTTGGGACATGTGATTTTAGCTTTTATCTGAAGATATTTTCTTTTTCAGCACAGACTTCAATGCACACGAAAATATCCTTTCACAGATTGTACAATAACAGAGTTTCCAAACTGCTGAATGAGAGAAAGGTTTAATTCTGCGAGATGAATGCAAACATCACAAAGCAGTATCTAAGATATATTCTTTCCAGTGTTTATCCTGGGATATTTGTATTTTTGCCATTGGCCTCAATGACTTCCAAAATGTCCAATCACAGAATGGACAAAAACAGTGTATCCAAACTGTTGAATTAAAAGAAAGGTTTAACAATGTGAGATGAATGCACATGTCCAACATAGTTTCTCTGAATGATACGGTCTAGTTTTTTTCTGAGGTTATTTCCTTTTACAACATAGGCCCCAATGTGCACCCAAATATCCCTTCACCAAGTCTGCAAAAAGAGTGTTTCCAAACGGTTGGATGAAAAGAAGTTTTAACTCTGCGAGGTGAATGCACACATCTCAAAGCAGTTTCTCAGATTGTTTCCTTCTAGTTTTTATTGTGGGATATTCACTTTTCTCCATTGTACTCAAAGAGTTCCCAAATGTCCATTAGCAGAATAGAGAAAAAATGTTTCCAAACTACTGAATTAAAGGAAAGGTTTAACTCTGCAAGATGAATGCACACATCACAGAGGGGTTTTTCAGTTAGTTCCTCCCAGTTTTTATAATGGGATAATTCCTTTTTTTGTCATCAGCCACAATAAGCTCCCAAATGGCCATTCACAGAATGGCCAAAAACCGTGTTTCCAAACTGTTGAATGGAAAGAAAGGTTTAAATCTGTGAGATGAATACTCACATCACAAAGAGGTTTCTGAGATAGCTTCCTCTTAATTTTTATCCTGGGACTTTCGATTTTTTGCCCTTAACATCAATAAGCTCCCAAATGTCCATTAGCAGAATGGGAAAAAAACCAGTGTTTCCAAACTGCTGAATCAAAAGAATGGTTTAACTCTGCGAGATGAATGCACACATCAGAAAACCGTTTCTATGATAATTTCCTTTTAGTCCTCAGGCATTGGCTTTTTCACCATTGTCCTCAATGAGCTCCCAAATATCCTTTCACAGAATGGACAAAAACAGGGTTTCCAAACTGCTGAATGTAAAGAAAGGTTTAACCTTGTGAGATGAATGCAAACATCTCAAACAGTTTCTCACAAAGCTTATTTCTAGCTCTTATCTGAAGTTATTTTCTTTTCCAAGAAAGGCCTCAAAGCACTCCAAATTATCCCTTTACAGATTCTACATAAACAGTCTTTCCATACTGCTGAACGAAAAGAAAGGTTTAACTCTGTGAGTTGAATGCACACATCACAAACTTGTTTCTCGGATAGCTTCCTCTCAGTTTTTATCCTGGGACCTTCAATTTCTTGCCATTGGCCTGCATGAGCTCCCAAATATCCATTCCCAGAATTGATAAAAACAGTGTTTCCAAACTGCCAAATCAAAGGAAACATCTAACTCTGTGAGATGAATACACACATGAAAAATCAGTTTCTCAGAAAGGTTTTCCTTGTTTTCATCTGAAGATATTTCCTTTTTCACCTTAGGTCTCCAGATGCTCCCCAATATCCTTATGCAGATTCTACAAAACAGTGGTTCCAAACTGCTGAATGAAACAAAAGGTTTAACTCTAGGAGATGAAAGCACACATCACAAATCAGTTTCCCAGAAAGTTTCTTCCTATTTTTTATCTGAGAATATTCTATTTTTCACCATAGGCCTCAATGAGTTCCCAAATGTCCATTTGCAGATTTTACAAAAACAGTGTTTCCAAACTGTTGATTCAAAAGAAAGGTTTTACTTGGCCAGATGAAAGCCCACATCACAAAACTGTTTCTCAGATAGATTCTTTCTAGTTTTTATCCAGGGATATTTTGTGTTTCACCATTGATCTCAAAGAGCTCCCAAATGTCCATTTGCAGACTCTACAAAAACGGTGTTTCCAAACTGCTGAATGAAAAGAAAACTATAACTCTATGAGATGAATACACACATCACAAAGCAGTTTCTCAGATAGCTTCCTTCTAGTTTTTATCCTGAGATACTCACTTTTTTGCCATTGGCCTCAAAGAAGTCCGAGTTATCCATTTGCAGCATGGAAAAAAAACAGTGTTTTCAAACAGCTGAATCCGAAGAAATGCTTAACTGTGTGGGAATAAGCCACTCATCACAAAGCAGTTTCTAGGAAAGCTTCTTTCTAGTTTTTATCTGAATATATTTTCTTTTCCACCCTAGGCCTCAATGCACTGCCAAATATCCTTGGCAGATTCTCTGCGAGATGAATGTACACATCACAAAGCAGATTCTCAGATAGCTTCCTCTTAGTTTTTATCTTGAGGCATTCGATTTTTCACAATATTCCTCAATGAGCTCCCAAATGTCCACTCACAGAATGGCCAAAAACAGTTTTTCCAAACTGGTGAAATAAAAGAAAAGTTTAAGTGTGTGAGAATAATGTACACATCACAAAGCAGTTTCTAAGAAATCTTCCTTCTAGTTTCTATCTGAAGATTTCTTTTTTCACCATAGACCTCAAAGCACCCCCAGAATCTCTTTGCAGATTCTACTAAAACAGTCTCTCCCAACTGCTGAATGAAAAGAAAGGTTTAACGCAAGATGAATGCACACATCACAAAGTGGTTTCTCAGGTAGTTCCTTCCAATGTTTCACCGTGGATAATTCTTTTTTGCCATTGACATCAATGAGCTCTGAAACGTCTATTTGCAGAATGAGAAAATCCAGTTTTTCCAAACTGCTGAATCAAAAGGATCAATGAACATATGACAAAGGTGTTTCTTCAGTAGCTTCCTCTTAGTTTTTATCCTGGGACATTCGTTTTTTTGCCATTGGCCCCGAAGAGCTCCAAAATGTTCATTTGCAGAAGGGACAAAAAACAGTGTCTCCAAAGTGCTGAATCAAAAGAAAGGTTTATCTCAGTGAGATCAAGGCACATACAACAAAGCAGTTTCTCAGAAAGCTTCTTTCTAGTTTTTAACTGAAGATATTTTCTTTTTCACCATAGGCCTCAATGCACTCTCAAATATCCCTCCACAGATACTACAAAAAGAGTGTTTCCAAACTGCAGAATGAAAAGAAAGGTTTAACTTTGCGAGATGAATGCACATATCACAAGGCAGTTTCTCAGATATCTTCCTTCTAGTATTTATCTTGGTACATTCAATTTTTCTCCTTTGGCCTCAATGAACTCCCAAATATCCACAGGCAGAATGCACAAAAACAGTGTTTCCAAACTGCTGAATCCAATGAAAGGTTGAACTCTGTGAGATGAATGCACACATCACAAAGCAGTTTCTCAGAATACTTCTTTCTAGCTTTTATCTGAAGATATTTTCTTTTTCACCTTATGCCTCAATGCACACCAAAATATCCCTTCACAGATTCTACAAAAACAGTTTCCAAACTGCTGAATGAAAGAAAGTTTTAACTATGTGAGATGAATCCAAACATCACAAAGCATTTTCTCAGATATCTTCTTTCCAGTGTTTATGCTGTGATATTTGCTTTTTCACCACTGACCTCAATGACTTCCAAAGGTCTAGTTGCAAAATGGACAAAACAGCATATCCAAACTGTTGAATCAAAAGAAAGTTTTAACTCTGTGAGATGAATGTACAGATCACAAAGCAGTTTCTCAGAATCATTCTTTCTAGTTTTTTTTTTCTGAGGATATTTCCTTTTACAACTTAGGCCTCAATGTGCACCCAAATATCCCTTCACAGATCCTGCAACAACAGGGTTTCCAAACTGCTGAATGTGAAGAAAGGTTTAACTCTGTGAGGTGAATGCACACATCTGAAAGCACTTTCTGAGACTGTTTCCTTCTAGTTTTTATCATTGGGTATTCGCTTTTTTGTCATTGGCCTTAATGAGCTCCCAAATGCCCATTCACAGAATGGGCAAAAACAGTGCTTTCAAGCTGTTGAGTTAAAAGAAAATTTTATCTCTGTGAGATGAATGCACACATCACAAAACAATTTCTCAGAAAGCTTCTTTCTACCTTTATCTGAAGATAGTTTCTTTTTCACCGTAGTCCTCAGTGTGCTCACAAATGTCCATTCACAGATTCTACAAAAAACTGCTTCTCAGAAAACTTAAAACTTCTTTCTAGTTTTTGCCTTTGGCCTCAGTGAGCTCCCAAATATGCATTTGCAGAATGAACAAAAATAGTATATCCAAACTGTTGAATCAAATGATAAGTTAAACTCTGAAAGATGAATGCAAATATCACAAAATCGTTTCTCAGATAGTTTCCTCTTAGTTTCAGCCCTGGGACATTAATTTTTCACCATTGGCCTCAAGGAGCTCCCAAATCTCCCTTTGCAGAATGAACAAAAAGAGTGTTTGCAATCTGCCGAATCAAAAGAAAGGTTTAACTCTGTGAGATGAATGAACACATCACAATGCAATTTCGCAGAAAGCTTCTTTATAATTTTTATCTGAAGATACTTTCTTTTTCACTATAGGCCTCAAAGCGCTCCCAAATAACCCTTCACAGATTCTAAAAAACAGTAATTCCAAATGCTGAATGAATACAATGCTTAAATTCTGTGAAATGAATGCACACATCAAAAAGCAGATTCTCAGAGAGTTTCCTTCTAGTTTTTATCCTGGGATATTCACTATTTCACCATTGGTCTCAATAAACTCCCAGCTCTCCATTGGCAGAATGGACATAAACTCTGCTTGCAAACTTCTGAATGAAAAGAAAGGTTTAAATCTGTGAGATGAATGCGAACATCAAAAAGCAGTTTCGCAGATAGCTTTGTCTAATTTTTTATCCTGTGACATTCGATTCTTTGCCATTGGCCTCAATGCACTCCCAAATGTCCATTTGAGGAATGGGCAAAAACAATTTTCCCAAACTACTGAATCAACAGAAAGGTTTAACTCTCTGAGATAAATACACACATCACAAAATGATTTCTCAGATAGCTACTTCTTCTAGTTTTCATCCTGGCATATTCAATTTTTCACCATTGGACTCAATTCACAAAATGGACAAAAACAGGGTTTCCAAACTGCTTAATCAAGAGAAACGTTTAGTTCTGCGAATTGAATGAAAACATCAAAAAGCAATTTCTCAGAAAATTCCTTTCTCATTTTTAATCTAAAATATTTTCTTTTTCACCTTATTCCTCACTGGGCTCCAAAGTATCAATTCACAGATACTACAAAAAAACTGTTTCCAAACTGCTGAATGAAAAGAAATATTTAACTTTGTAAGGTGAATGCACACATCACAAAGTGGTTTTTCTGAAAGCTTATTTCTATTTTTTATCTGAAGATATTTTCTTTTTCATTGTAGGCCTCAATGCACTCCCAAGTATAGCTTCACAGATTCTACAAAAATGGTGATTTCAAACTGCTGAATGAAAAGAAAGATTTAACTCTGTGTCATGAATGCACACATCATGAAAAGGTTTCTCAGATAAATTCTTTCTAGTTTTCATACTGGGATATTTGCTTTTTTCATCATTGGCTTCAATGAGCTCCCAAATATCCATTGGCAGAATGGACAAAAACAGTATTTCCAAACTGTTGAATCAAAAGAAAGTTTTAACTCAGTGACATGAATGCACACACCAGAGTGGTTTATCAGATACCTTCCTTGTAAGTTTTATACTATGGTGTTCCCTTTTTCACAACCAGCCTCAATGAGCTCCGAAATGTCCATTTGCAAAATGGACAAAAACGTTGTTTCCAAACTGCTGAATCAAGAGAAAGGTTTAGCTCTGTGAGATGAATGCAAACATCACAAAGAAGTTTCTCACAACTCTTCCTTCCAGGTTTTATTTGAAGATATTTTCTTTTTCACCATAGGCCTCAATGCTCTCACAAATATCCTTTCCCAGATTCTACAAAAAAGTGTTTCCAAACGACTGAATTAATAGAAAGATTTAAGTCCTCGAACTGAATGCACACATCACAAAGCAATTTCTCAGATAGATTCCTTCTGTTTTTATTCTGTGATATTATCTTTTTCACCTTTGGCCTCAATGAGCTCCCAAGTGTCCATTCGCAGCATGGACAAAAACAGTGTTTCCAAACTGTTGAATTAAAATAAAGTTTTAACTCTTTGACATGAATGCAAACATCACTAAGCAGTTTCTCATAAAGCTTCTTTCTAGTTTTTATCTGAAGATATTTTGGTTTTCATCCTAGGCTTCGATGTGCTCCCAAATATCCCTTTGCAGATTCTACAAAAACTGTGTTTCCAAACTGCTGAATGGAAAGAAAGGTTTAACTCTGTGAGATAAATGCACACATCAAAAAGCAGTTTCTCAGATAGTTGCTTTCAAGTTTTCATGCTGGCATAATCGCTTTTTCCTCTTTGGCCTCAATGAGCTAAGAAATATTCATTCGCAGAATGGACAGAAGCAGTGTTTCTGAACAGCTGAATCAAAAGAAAGGTTTAACTCTGTGAGATGAATGCGCACATCACAAAGCAGTTACTCAGAAAGCTTCTTTCCAGCTTTTATCTGAAGATATTTTCTTTTAAATCATAACCTTAAAGCACCCCCAAATATTCATTCCTAGATTCTACAGAAAGAGTATTTCCAAACTGCTGAAGGAACGGAAAGACTTAAATCTTTGAAATGAATGGACACATCATAAAGTAGTTTCTCACATACTTTCCTTCTAGTTTTTACAGTGGAATATTTGCTTTTCCCCTTTGCCTCAATGAGCCACCAAAGGTCCAATTGCAGAAGGAACAAAAACAGGGTTTGCAAACCACTGAGTTAAAAGAAAACTTTACCTCTGTGAGATTAATGCACACATCACAGCGCGATTTCTCAGATAGCTGCCTACTAGCTTTTTTTCCAAGAGATATTGGCTTTTTGCCATTGGCCTCAATGAGATCCTAATGTCCATTCACAGAATGGACAAAAACAGAACTTCCAAACTGCTGAATCAAAAGAAAATTTTAATTCTGTGAGATGAATGCACACATGACAAAGTGGTTTCTGAGATAGCCTCCTTCTAGTTTTTATCCTGAGGCATTCACGTTTTCGACATTGGCCTCAATGATCTCCCAAATGTCCATTTGCAGAATGGACAAAAACAGCATTTCCAAACCTCTGAATCAAAAACAAGTTTTAACTCTGTGAGAGGAATGCACACATGACAAAAAGTTTATCAGAAAGCTTCTATCAAATTTTTATCTGAATATATTTTGTTTTTCACCATAGACTTCAATGCACTCCCTAATATCCATTCGCAGATTCTAAAAAAAACGTATTTTGAAACTGCCGAATGAAAAGAAAGTGTTAATTCTGTGAGATGAAAGAAACCACATCATGATGTGGTTTCTCAGACAGCTTCCTTCTAGTTTTTATCCAGGGATAGTCGCTTTGTTACCATTGGACGCAATGAGCTCCCAAATGTCCACTCACAGAATGGACAAAAACCTTGTTTCCAAACTGCTGAATCAAAAGCAAGTTTTACCTATGTGAGATAAATGCAGGAATCACAAAGTAGTTTCTCAGAAAGCTTCTTTCTAGTTTTTATCTGAAGACATTTTCTTTTTCACCATGGGCCTCAATGTGCTAAAAAATAAGTCCCTGTAGATCCTACAAAAACAGTATTTCTAAACTGCCAAATGAAAACAAATGTTTAATACAGTGAGATGAATGCACACATCACAAAGCCGTTTCTAAGGTTGCTTGCTTCTAGTTTTTATGTTGGGACATTCTATTTTTCTCCCTTGGCCTCAGGGAGCTTCCAAATGTCCATTTGCAGAATGGACAAAAACAGTGTTTCCAAACTGCCAAGTCAAAAGAATCAAAAGAAAGTTTTAACTCTGCAAGATGAAGGCACAGTTTCTCAGATAGCTTCCTTCCAGTTTTTATCCTGGAAAATTCGCTTTTTCACCACTGGCCTCAATGTGCTCCTAAATGCCCATTCACAAAATGGACAAAACAGTCTTTCCAAACTGCTGAAGCAAAAGAAACATTTAACTCTGTATGATGAATGCTCACATCACAAAGCAGTTTCTCAGAAAACTTCTTTCTAGTTTTTATCTGAAGATATATTCTTTTTCACCAGACGCCTCAATGTGCTCCCATATATTCAATTGCATATTCTCCAAAACCAGTGTTAGCAAACTGCTCAATGAAAAGAAAAGTTTAACTCTGTAAGATGAACGCACACTTCACAAAGCAATTTCTCAGATAGCTTACTTCCAGTTTTTATCCTGAGATATTCACTTTTTTGCCATTGCCCTCAAAGAGCTCCAAAATGTCCATTGGCAGAATGGACGAAAACAGCACTTCCAACCTGCTGTCGCAAACGGAAGTTTTAACTCTGTGAGATGAATGGTCATGTCATAAAGCAGTTTCTGGGAATGCTTATTTCGAGTTTTTATCTGAAGATATTTCCTTTTTCAACGAAGGCCTCAATGCACACCCAAATATCCCTTTGCAGATACTACAAAAACAGTTTTTCCAAACTGCTGAATGAAAAGAAAGGATTAACTCTGTTAGTTGAATGTACATATTCCAAAGCGGTTTCTCAGATAGCGTAGTCCTAATTTTTAATTTGTGATAGTCCTTTTATCTTTTGTACTCAATGAGCTCTAAAATGTGCATTTGCAGATTCTACAAACCAGTGTTTCCAAACTGCTGAATGAAAAGAAAGGTTTAACTCTGCAAGAAGAATACATACATCATGAATGGGTTTCACAGATAGCTTACATGTACTTTCTATCCTAGGATATTCGCTTTTTCACCATAGTCCTCAATGAACTGCCAGATGTTCATTCACAGAATGGACAAAAAGAGTTTTTAAAACTTCTGAATGAAAAGAAAACTCTGGGAGATGAATGCACACATCACAAAGCGTTTTCTCAGATAGCTTTCTCTCACTTTTTATTCTGGGATATTCACTTTTTCACCATAGTCCTCAATGAACTGCCAAATGTCCATTCACAGAATGGACAAAAAGAGTGTTTCAAAACTTCTGAATGAAAAGAAAACTCTGGGAGATGAATGCACACATCACAAAGTGGTTTCTCAGATAGCTTTCTCTCACTTATTATCCTGGGACTTTCGATTTTTCGCCATTGGCATCAATGAGCTCCCAAATGTTCATTTGCAGAATGGACAAAACCAGTGTTTCCAAACTGCTGAATCAAAAGAAAGTTCAACTCTGAGATGAGTGTACACATCACAAAGCACTTTGTACACATCACAAAGCACTTTCTCAGAAAGCTTCTTTCTAGTTTTTTATCTGAAAATATGTTCTTTCTCACTATAGACTTCAATGCACTCCCAAATATCCCTTCACAGATTCTACAAAAACAATGTTTCCAAATTGCTGAATGAAAATAAAAGTTTAAGTCTCTGAGATGAATGCACACATGATGAAGTGATTTCTCAGACAGCTTCTTTCTAGTGTTTATCCTGGGATATTTACTTTTTCACCATTGGCCTCAATGCGTTGCTAAATGTCCATTCACAGAATGGAAAAAAAAAAACGTGTTTCCAAACTGCTGAATGAAAAGAAACCTTTAACTCTGCGAGATGAATGCACACTTCACAAAGTGATTTCTCAGATAGCTTCCTCTTAATTTTTATCCTGGGACATTCGAATTTTCACCATTGGCCTCAATGAGCTCCCAAATGTTCGTTCCCAGAATGGACAAAAGCAATGTTTCCAAACTGCTGAATCAAAAGAAATGTTCAACTCTGTGAGATGAATGTGCACATCACAAAGCAGTCTCTTGGAAAGCTTCTTTCTAGTTTTGATCTGAAGACATTTCCTTTTTCACCATAGGCCTCAATGCACTCCCAAGTATCCCTTCGCTGTTTCTACAAAAACAGTGTTTCCAAACTGCTGAAAGAAAAGAAAGATTTAAGTACTCAAGATGAATACATACATCACAAACTAGTTTCTCAGATAGCTTGCTTCTGTTTTTATCTTGTTGTTTTTTGCTTTTTTCCGATTGGCCTCAATGAGCTCCCAATGTCCATTTGCAGAGTAGACAAAAACAGTGTTTCCAAGCTGCTGAATCAAAGGAAAAGTTTAGCTCTGTGAGATAAATTTACTCATCACAAGGCAGTTTCTGAGATAGATTCCTTCTGTTTTTATTGTTTAATGTTGGCTTTTTCATCATCGGCCTCAGTGAGCTCCAAAATGTCTATTTGCAGAATGGACAAAAACAGTGTTTCCAAATGGCTGAATCAAAAGAAAGCTTTAACTCTGTGAGATGAATGCATACATTACAAAGGTGTTTCTCAGATAGATTCCTCCTCATTTTCACCCTGAGATGTTCACATTTTCACCATTGGCCTCAATGAACTCCGAAATGTCCATTTGCCGAATGGACAAAAACAGTGTTTTCAAACTGCTGAATCAGAAGAAGGGTTTAACACTGTGAAATGAATGTACACACTGCAAAGCAGTTATCTAGAATGCTTCTCTCTAGTTTTTATCTGAAGATGTTTTCTTTTTCAACATAGGTCTCAATGTGCTCCCAAATATCCCTTTGAAGATTCTACAAAAAAGGTTTTTTCAATCTACTGAATGAATAGAATTGATTAACTCAGTGAGATGAATGCACACATCACCAAGCCATTTCTCATATAGCTTCATTCTAGTTTTTATCCTGAGAAAACCATTTCTTGCCGTTGGTATCAATGATCTCCCAAATATCCATTTGCAGAATGCACTAAAACAGGAGTCTCCAAACTGCTGAATCAAAAGAAAGGTTTAACTCTGTGAGATGAATGAACATATCACAAAGTAGTTACTCAGAAAGCGTCTTTCTACTTTTTATCTGAAGATATTTTCTTTTTCACCATAGGTATCAAAAGGCAATCACAAATGTCCACTCGAAGATTCTTCAAAAACCATGTTTCCAAACTGCTGAATGAAAATAAAGTTTCAACTCTGTGGGATGAATGCACACATCACAAAGTCATTTCTCAGAGTGCTTCCTCTTAGTTTTTATGCTAGGACATGATTTTTAGCCATTGGCCTCAATGAGCACCCAAATTTCCAGTTGTGGAATCAACAAATACAGTGTTTCCAAACTGCAGAATCAAAAGAAAGAGTTAACTCTGTGAGATGAAAGCACACATCACAATGCAGTTTCGGTGAAAGATTCTTTCTAATTTTTATATGAAGATATTTTCTTTTTCTCCACAGGCCTCAATACACTCCCAAATGTCCACTTGCAGATTCTACAAAAAAAGTGTTTCCAAACTGCTGAATGAAAAGTAAGATTTAATTCCTTTAGCTGAATGTGTAGGTTAGAAAGCAGGTTCTCAGATAACTTTTTTTTCTGATTTTAACCTGGGATATATGCTTTTTCACCATTGGCCTCAACAAACTCCCAATGTCCATTCACAGAATGAACAAAACAGTACTTCCAAACTGGTGAATGAACAGAATGTTTTAATCCTGTGAGATGAATGCACACATCACAAAACGGTTTTTCAGATAGCCTCCTCTTAGTTTTATACTGGGACATTTGCTTTTTCACAATCGACCTCAATGAGCTCCCAAACGCCCATTCACAGAATGGACATAAACAGTGTTTCCAAACAGGTTAATCAAAGAAAGGTTTAACTCTGTGTGATGAATGCAAACATGACTAAGCTGTTTCTCAGAAAGCTTCTTTCTAGTTTTTATCTGAAAATAATTCCTTTTTCACCACAGGCTGGAATGCACACCCAAATATCCCTTCACAGATTCAAAAAAAACAATGTGTTCAAACTTCTGAATGAAAAGAAAAGTTTTACTCTGTAAGATGAATGAACACACGACAAAGTGGTGTCTCAGATTGTTTCCTTCTCTTTTTATACTGGGATGGTTCGTTTTTCACCCTTGGCCTCAATGGTCTCCCAAATGTCCATTAGCAGAATGGACAAAAACAGTGTTTCCAAACTAGTGAATGAATAGAATGGCTTCACTCTGTGAGATGAGTGCACACATCACAAAGCAGTTCTCCAGATAGCTTCCTTTTAGATTTTATGATGGGCTATTTGCTTTTTCGCCATTGGCATCAAAGAACTCCCAAAAGTCCATTTGCAGAACGGACAAAAACAGTGTTTCCAAACAGCTTACTCAAAATAAAGATTTAACACGGTGATGTGAATGTACACATCACAAAGTGGTTTCTCAGAAAGCTTCTTTGTAATTTCTATCTGAAGATATTTTCTTTTTCAGTATAAGCCTCAGTATGCTCCCAAATATCCATTTGCAGATTGTGCAAAAACAGTGTTTCCAAGCTGCTGAATGAAAAGAAATGCTTAACTCTGCAAGGCGAATGCTGTTTTTCAGAGTGGTTCCCCTTAGTTTTTATCCTGGGATACTCACTTTTTTGCCATTGGCCTCAATGAGCTCCCAAATGTCCATTCGCAGAATGGAAAAAACAGCGCTTCCAATCTGCTAAATCAAAAGAAAGATTTAAGTCTGCAAGATGAATGCACACATCACAAAACAGCTTCTCAGATAGCTTCCTTCTACTTTTTATACAGGGATATTCGCTTCTTCACCATTGGCATCCATGAGCTCCCAAATGTCCATTCACAGAATGGACCAAAACAGTGTTTCCCAAATGCCGAATCCAAAGAAACATTTAACTTTGTGAGATGAAAGCACACACCACAAAGCAGTTTCTCAGAAAGCTTCTTTCTATTTTTTATCTGAAGATATTTTCTTTTTCAACAAAGGCCTCAAAGAGTTCCAAAATACCCATTCAGAGATACTCCAAACCAGTGTTTCCATAACTGCGGAACCAAAAGAAAAGTTTAACTTTACAAGATGAATGCACATGTCACAAAGCAATTTCTCAGATAGCTTCCTGCTGTTTTCATCCTGGATTATTCGTTTTTTCACCTTTGGCCTCAATGAGCTCACAAATGTCCATTCACAGATACACAAAACGGTGTTTCCAAACTGCTGAATGAATAGAAAGTTTAGCTCCAGGAGATGAATGCTCACATTACAAAGTGATTTCTCAGAAAACTTCCTTCTAGTTTTTATCTGAAGATTTTTTTTGAACCATAGGCCTCAATGCACTCCCGAAAGTCTATTCACAGATTCTACAAAAACAGTGTTTCCAAACTGCTGAATGAAAAGAAATACTTAACTCTTGGCGGTGAATGCACACCTCACAAAGTGGTTTGTCAGATAGCTTCCTTTTGTTTTTGTTCTTGGATTTTTGCCTCTTTCCTGTTGACCTCAATGAGCTCCCAAATATCCATTCACAGAATGGACGAAAACAGTGTTTCCGAAATTGCTGAATCAAAATAAAGTTTTAAATCTTTGAGGTGACTGCACACTTCACAAAGTGGTTTGTCAGGCAGCTTCCTTTGTTTTCTTTCTTGGACATTCACTTTTTCACCATTGTCCTCAAAGAGCTCCCAAATGTCCATTTGCAGGATGGACGAAAACAGTGTTTCCAAACTGCTAAATCAAAAGAAAGTGTTAACATTGTGAGATGAATGCACACATCACAAAGCAGACTCACAAAACACTTCTTTCTAGTTTTTATCTGAAGTTATTTTCCTTTTCACCATAGGCCTCAATGTGCTCCCAGATATCCCTTTGCAAATTCTAAAAAAACAGGGTTTCCAGTCTGCTGAATGAAAAGAAAGGTTTAACTCTGTGAGATGAATGGACACATCACAATGTGGTTTCTCAGATAGCTTCCTCTAAGTTTTCATCCCGGGACATTCGATTTTTTGCAATTGGCCTTAATAAGCTACCAAATGTCTGTTTGCAGAATGGACTAAAACAGTACTTTCAAACAGCTGAATCAAAAGCAATGTTTAACTATGTGAAATAAATGTACATATCACAAAGCAGTTTCTCAGGTAGCTTCCTTCTGGTTTTTATCCAGGGATATTTGCTTTTTCACCACTGGTCTCAATGAGCTTCCAAATGTCCATTCGCAGAATGGAAAAAAACAGTGTTTCCAAACTGCTGAATCTAAGGAAAGGCTTAACTCTGTGATATCAATACACACATCACAATGCAGTTTCTCTGAATGATTTTTTCTAATTTTTATAGGAAGTTATTTTGTTTTTCACCACAGGCCTCAATACACTCACAAATGTCCATTTGCAGATTGTATGAAAACAGTGTTTCCAAACTGCTGAATGAAAATTAAGATTTAACTACTCGAGCTGAATGCACACGTCACGAAGTGGCTTCTCTAAAAGATTTTTTTCTGATTTTAACCAGGGATATTCCCTTTTTCATTGTTGACTTCAATGAGCTCCCAAATGTCCATTTGCATAATGGAGAAAACCAGTGTTTCCAAACTGGTGAATGAATAGAACGTTTTAACTCTGGGAAACAAATGCACCCATCACAAAGTAGTTTCTCAAATAGCTTCATCTTATATTTTTCCTTAGACATTCTCTTTTTCGCTATTGGCCTCAATGAGCTCCCAAAAATCCATATGCAGAATGCACAAAACAGTGTTTCCAAACAGCTTAATTAAAGAAAGTTTTAACTCTGTGAGATGAACGCACACTTCACAAAGCAGTTTGTCAGAAAGCTTCTTTCTAGCTTTTATCTTAAGACATTTTCTTTTTCACCTTTTCCTGAAATGCACTCTGAAATATCCTTTTGCAGATTCTACAAAAACAGGGTTTCCAAACTGCTGAATGAAAAGAAAGGTTTAACTCTGTGAGAAGAATGAACACACCACAAGGTGGTTTTTCAGATAGTTTCCTTCTATTTTTTATCTTGGGATATTTGCCTTTTCATCATTGGCCTCAATGATCTCTGAAATGTTCATTTGCAGAATGGACAAAACAGTGTTTCCAAACTGCTGAATCAAAAGAAAGGGTTAACGTTTTGAGATCAATGCACGCATCACAAAACAGGTTCTCAGAAAGCTTCTTTCTAGTTTTTCTCTGAAGTTATTTTCTTTTTCACCATAGGCCTCAGAGTACTCCCAAATATCCCTTCACAGATTCTACAAAAATAGGGGTTCTAATCTGCTGAAAGAAAGGAAAAGTACAAGTCTGTGAGATGAACGCACAGATCACCAAGCAATTTCTCAGATAACTTCCTACTCGTTTTTAACCAGGGACATTCGATTTTCCACCATTGTCCTGAATGATCTCCCGAATGTCCATTCACAGAATGGACCAAAACTGTTTCCAAACTGCTGAATCAAAAGAAAGTTTTATCTCTGTGAGATGAATGCACACATAACAATGTAGTTTCTTGGAAAGATCCTTTCTAATTTGTATATGAAGATATTTTCTTTGTCACCACTGGCCTCAATACACTCCCAAATGTCTGTTCATAGATTGTACAAAAACAGTGCTTCCAAACAGCCGAATAAAAGGTAAGTTTTAATTCCTTGAGCTGAATGCACACGTTACAAAGCATTTTCTCAGATAACTTTTTTTCTGATTTTAACCTGGGATATTCACTTTTTCACCATGTGCCTTAATGAGCCTCCAAATATCCATTCACAGAATGGACAAAAACATTGTTTCCAAACTGGTGAGTGAACAGAATTTTTAGCTCTGTGAGATGAATGCACACATCACAAAGCAGTTTCTCAGATAGCTTCCTCTTTGGTTTATCCTGGGACATTCCCTTTTTCACAATTGGCCTCAATGAGCTCCCAGAAGTCCAATCACAGAATGGACAAAAACAGTGTTTCCAAACAACTTAATCAAAAGAAAGGTTTAACTCTGTGAAGTGAATGCACACATCATGAAGCAGTTTCTCAGAAAGTTTCTTTCTAGTTTTTATAGGAAGATACTTTCTTTTCCACTATAGGTTGAAATGAGCTCCCAAATATCCCTTTGCAGATTCTATAAAAAGAGCATTTCCAAACTGCTGAATGAAACAAAGGTTTAACTCTGTGATATGAATGAACACATCACAAAGCAGTTTCTCAGATAGTATCTTTCTGTTTTTATTTTGGGATATTCACTGTTGCGCCATTGATCTCAACGATCTCCCAAATGTCCATTCACAGAATGGACAAAAACAATGTTTACAAACTGGTGAATGGAAAGAATGGTCTAACTCTGCTAGATGAATGCAAACATCACCAAGCAGTTTCTCAGATAGCTTCCTCTTAGTTTGTAACCTGGGACATTTGATTTTCCACTACTGGCCTTAATGAGCTCTCTAATGTCCATTCGCAGAATGGACACAGTGCTTCAAAACAGCTTAATTAAAAGAAACTTTTAATTCTGTGACAGAAATGTACACATAATCAAAAGAAACTTTTAATTCTGTGACAGGAATGTACACATAACAATGCAGTTTCTCAGAAAGAGGCTTTCTAATTTTTGTATGAAGATATGTTCTTTTTCTCCACCATCCTTAATACACTCCCAAATATCTGTTCCTAGATTGTAGAAAAACAGTGTTCCAAACTGCTGAAAAAAGTAAGTTTTAACTCCTTGAGCTGAATGTCTATGTCACAAAGCATTTTCTCAGATTTTTTTTTCTGATTTTAACCTGAGATATTCGCTTTTTTGTCATGGGCCTCAATGAGCTCCTATATGTCCATTCACAGAATGGAAAAAAGCAGTGCTTCCAAACTGGTGAACAGATAGAATTTTTTAACTCTGTGAGATGAATGCACACATCATAAAGTGGTTTATCAGATAGCACTTTGATTTATCCTGGGACAGTCCCTTTTTCACAATTGGCCTCAATGAGCCCCCAAAAGTCCATTTGCAGAATGAACAAAAACAGTGTTTCCAAACAACTTAATGAAGAGAAAAGTTTAACTCTGTGAGGTGAGTACACCCATCACAAAGCAGTTTCTCAGAATGCTTCCTTCTAGTTTTTATCTGAAGACATTTTCTTTTTCACTGTAGCTTGAAATGTGCTCTGAAATATTCCTTCGCAGATTCTACAAAAAGAGTGTTTCCAAACTGCTAAATGATATAAAGGTTTAACTCTGTGAGATAAATGCACACATCACAAAGTGGCTACTCAGATAGCTTTCTTCTAGTTTTTATCCTGCGATATTCATTTTATCGCTATTGGCATCAATGGGCTCCCAAATGTACATTTGCATAATGGACAAAAACAGTGTTTCCATACTACTGAATGAAAATAAATGTTTAACTCTGAGAAAATAATGCACATATCACAAAGCTGTTTCTCAGATAGCCTCCATCTATTTTTTAATCCTAGTATATTCACTTATACCACTTTGTCCTCAATGAGCTCCCAAATGCCCATTTGCAGAATGAACAAAAACCTTTTCCAAACTGCATAATGAAAAGAAAGAATTAACTCTGTGAGATGAATGCACAGATCACAAAGCAATTACTCAGAAAGCTTGTTTCTAGTTTTTATCTGAAGACATTTTCTTTTTCACCATAGACTTCAGCAGTTTCTCAGATAGCTTTCTTCTTGCTTTTATCCAGGGATATTCACTTTTTCACGATTGGCCTCAATGTGATTCCAAATGTCCATTCATGGAATGGACAAAAACAGTGAATGGACATTTGGGACTTCATTGTGTCCAATGGTGAAAAAGAAAATATCCAAGTCTAAAAACAGAAGGAAGCTATCTGAGAAACTGATTTGTGATGTGTGCTTTTATCTCGCAGAGGTAAACCTTTCTTTCATTCAGCAGTTTGGAAACACTTTTGTAGTAGAATCTGCAAAGGGATAATTGGGAGCACACTGAGGACTGTCTTAAAAAATTAAATATCTTCAGATAAAAACTAGAAGGAAATTTTCTGAGAAACTGCTTTATGATGTATCCATCCATCTCACAGAGTTAAAACTTTCTTTTGATTCAGCAGTTTGGAAACTCTGTTTTTATAAATTGTCTGAATGGACATTTGGGAATTCATGGAGGCCAACAGCAAAAAAGGGAATATTCCAGGATAAAAAATAAAAGGGATAGTTGGGAGCACATTGGGGCCTGTGGTGAAGAAGAAATTATCTTCAGATAAAAACTAGAAAATTCTGAGAAACGGCTTTGTGATATCTCCAATCATCTCAAAAATTTAAAACTTTCTTTTGATTCAGCAGTTTGGTAATAATGTTTTTGTGCATTCTGCAAATGGACATTTGGGAGCTCACTGAAGCCAAAGGAGAAAAAGGTGATATCCGAGGATAAAAACTGGAAGGATGCTATCTGAGAAACTGCTTTTTGATGCTTGCATTCATCTCACAGAGTTAAACTTTCTTTTCATGCAGCAGTTTAGAAACACTGGTTTTCTGGAATCTGAGAAGGGATATTTGAAAGCATATTTTCACTAATGGCAAAAAATAAAATATCTTCAGAGAAAACTAGAAAGAAATTTTCTGAGAAGCTACTTTCTGATGTGTCCATTCATCTCACAGAGTTAAACCTTTAAATTTGTTCAGCAGTTTTGAAACACCGTTTTTGTCTATTCTGATAATGGACAAAATATCCTTGGATATTTTGAAACACCGTTTTTGTCTATTCTGAGAATGGCAAATATCCAAGGATAGAAAACAAGAAGGAAGCTAGCTGAGAAACTGCTTTTGGCAAAAAAGTGAATATCCAAGGATAGAAAACAAGAAAGAAGCTATCTGAGAAACTGCTTTGTGATGTGTGCCTTCATCTCACAGAGTTAAACCTTTCCTTTCATTCAGCAGTTTGGGAGCACTGTTTCTGTAGAATCTGCAAAGGGATATTTGGGAGCACATTGAGGCCTATAGTGAAAAAGAGAATATCTGAAGATAAAAACTAGAAGCTTTCTGAGAAACTGCTTGGTGATGTGTCCATTCATCTCACAGAGTTAACCCTTCCTTTTGATTCAGAAGTTTGGAAACACTCTTTTTATCCATTCTGTAAATGAACATTTGGCAGCTCATTGAGACCAATGTCAAAAAATCAAATGTCCCAGGATTAAAACTAAGAGGAAGTTATCTGAGAAGCTGCTTTCTGATGTGTGCATTTCTTTTCATTCAACGGTTTTGAAGCACATTTTTTTCTATTCTGCGAATAGACATTTGGGGATCATTGAGGCCAAAGGCGAGAAAGCTAATATCCCAGGATAAAAACTAGGAGGAAGTTATGTGAGAAACCACTTTGTGATGGGTTCATTCATCTAATTGAGTTAAATTTTGGTTTTCATTCCACTGTTTGGAAACATGGTTTTTGTGGAATTTGTGAAGGGATATTGGGAGCATATAGAAGCCTATGGTGAAAAAGAGAATATCTTCAGATAATAGTTAAGAAGAAGCTTTCTGAGGAAGTGCTTTCTGATGTGTGCATCCACCTCACAGAGTTAAAATGTTTAGCAGTTTGGAAGCACTGCTTTTGTCCATTCAGTTAATGGACATATGGGAATTAATTGAGGTCAATGGTGAAAAAATGAATGTTGCAGGATAAAAACTAAGAGGAAGATATCTGAGAAATTGCTTTGTGATGTGTGCATTCTTGTTGCTTGAATCTGTCTTTTGATTCAGTAGTTTGGTAACATTATTTTTTTCCATTCTGGGTATGGACATTTGGGACATAATTGAGGACAAAGGTGACACAGCAAATGTGTCAGGATAAAAACAAACACGAAACTATGTGAGAAACTGCTGTGTGATGTGTGCATGTGCATTCATCTCGCAGAGTTAAAGCTTTCTTTTCTTTCAGTAGTTTGGAAACACTGTTTTTTGTAGCATCTACGAAGGAATTTTTGGGAGTACAATGAGGCCTAGGGTGAAAAAGAAAATATCTTCAGATAAATACCAGAAAGAAGTTTTCTGAGAAACTGCTTTGTGGAGTGTGCATTCATCCCCCAGAGTTAAATATTATATTTCTTCTGGTTCATCAATTTGGAAACACTGTTTTTGTCCATTCTTTGAATGGACATTAGGGAGCTCATTGAGGCCAATGGTGAAACTCAAATGTTCCAGTATAAAAACTAAGAGGAAGCTATCTGAGAAACCTCTATGTGATGTGTGCATTCATCTCACAGAGGTAAACATTTCTTTTCATTCAGCAGACAGGAGACACTGTTTTTGTAGCATCTGCGAAGGAATTTTTTGGAGTGCAGTGAGGCCTATGGTGAAAAAGAAAATATCTTCTGTTAAAAACTAGAAAGACGATTTCTGAGAAACTGCTTTATGGTGTGTACATTCATCTCACAGGATGAAAAATTAGATAAAGCTATCTGAGAAACCACTTTGTGGTGTGTGCATTCATCTTGCAGAGTTAAAACTTTCTTTTCATTCAGTAGTTTGGAAACAGTATCTGTAGAATCTGCAAAGGGATATGGGAGTGCATTGAGGCCTATGGTGAAAAAGATAATATCTCAAGATAAAAACCAGATAGAAGCTTTCTGAGAAACTGCCTTGTGATGTGTCCATTCATCTCACAGAGTTAACCCTTTCTTTTGATTCAGAAGTTGGGAAACACTACTTTTGCCCATTTTCCAAATGGACATTTGGGATCCCATTGAGGCCAATGATGAAAAATAAAATGTCACAACATAAAAACTAAGAGGAAGTTATCTGAGAAGCTGCTTTGTGATGTGTATAATTCTTTTCATTCAGCAGTTTTGAAACACTGTTTTTTTTTCTGCGAATGCACATTTGGTAGATCATTGAGACAAATGGTGAAAACGTGAATATCCCAGGATAAAAATTAGAAGGAAGCTATCTGATAAACCACTTTGCACCATGTGCATTCATCTCACAGTGCTAAAACTTTCTTTTCCTTCAGCAGTTTGGAAACACTGTTTTTGTAGAATTTGTGAAGGAATATTTCTGAGTGCATTGAGACCTATGGTGAAGAAAAGAATATCTCAGATAAAAATGAAAAAGAAGCCTTCTGAAAAACTGCTTTCTGATGTGTGCATTCATCTCGCAGAGTTAAAAATTTCTTTTGATCCAGCAGTTTGGAAGTACTGTTTGTGTCCATTCTGTTAATGCACAGTTGGGAGTTCACTGAAGTCAATGGCAAAAAAGTGAATGTCCCAGAATAAAAACTAAGAGGAAACAATCTGAGAAATTGTATTGTGATGTGTGCATTCATGTTGCTTAGTTGAATCTGTCTTTTGATTCAACAGTTTGGAAACACTGTTTTGTCAATTCAGTGAATGGATATTTGGGAGCTCATTGAGGAAAAACGTGACAAAGCAAATGTCCCAGGATAATAACAAAGAGGGAGCTATCTGAGAAACCACTTTGTGATGTGTGCATTCATGTCACAGAGTTAAACCTTACTTTTCATTCAGCAGTTTGGAATCACTGTTTTTGTAGAAACTGTGAAGGGATATTTTGGAGCACATAGAGGTCTACAGTGAAAAAGAAAATATTTTCAGATGAAAATTAGAAAGAAGCATTCTGAGAAACTGCTTTCTGACGTGTGCATTCATCTCACAGACTTACAACTCTCTTTTGATTCAACGCTTTGTAAACAGCTTTTGTCCATTTTCCAAGTGAACATTCGAGAGATCTTTGAGTCCAATTGTGAAAAATCAAATGTACCAGGATAAAAACTAAGAGGAAGCTATGAGAAAAACCACCATGTTATGTGTTCTTTCATCTCCCTTAGTTAAACCTTTCTGTTCATTCAGTACTTTGGAAACACAATTTTTGTCCATTCTGTGAATGGACAACTGGTAGCTCCATAAGGCCAATGGCAAAAAAAAGTGAATAACCCAGGATAAAAACAGAAGCAAGCTATCTGAGAGACCACTTTGTGACTTGTGCATTGAACTCGAGGATCTAAATCCATCTTTCAATTCAGCAGTTTGGAAACACTGCTTTTGTAGAATCTACGAATGGATATTAAGGAGGGTATTGAGGCCTATGGTGAAAAAGAACATATCTTCAGATAAAAACTAGAAAGAAGGTTTCTGAGAAACTGCTTTGTGATGTGTGCATTCATCTCACACAGTTAAACCTTTCTTTTGATTCTGCAGTCTGGATACACTGTTTTTGTCCATTCAGTGAATGGACATTTGGGAGCTCATCAAACCCAATGGCGAAAATTTGAATGGCCAAACATAAAAACTAAGGGGAAGCTATCTGGGAAGCTGCTTTCACATGTGTACATTTATTTTCATTCAGCAATTTTGAAATACTATTTTTTTGTGTTCTGCAAGTGGACATTTGGGGACTCATTGAGGTCAATGTATGCCAGGATAAAAACCAGAAGGAAGATATCTGAGAAACTGCTATGTGATGTGTGCATTCATCTCACAGTGTTAAACTTTCTTTTCATTCAGCAGGTTGAAAACGGTTTTTGTAGAATTTGTGAAGTGATATTTGGGAGTGCATTGAAGTCTACGGTCAAAAAGAGAATATCTTCAGATAAAACTAGAAAGAAACTTTCTGAGAAACTGCTTTCTGATGTATGCATTCATCTCAGAGAGTTAAAGTTTTCTTTTGATTCAGCAGTTTGGAAACACAGTTTTTGTCCCTTCTGCAAATTGACATTTGTGAGTTCATTGAGGCCAAAGTGAGAAAAGGAAATGTCTCAGGGTAAAAACTAAGAGGAAGCTATATGAGAAACTGTTTTTTGATGTCTGCATTCTTTTTGCTTAATTGAACCTGTCTTTTGATTCAGCAGCTTGGGAACACTGTTTTTGGCCATTCTGGGAATGGACATTTGGGAGCTCATTGAGGCCAAAGGTGACAAAGCAAATATCCAAGGATAAAAACAAAGAGCATAAGGAGATATACCTAATGTAAATGACAACTTAATGGGTCCAATGCAGCACACCAACATGGCACATGTATACATATGTAACAAATCTACATGTTGTGCACATGTACACTAGGACACAAAGTATCATTAAAAAATAATAAAAAAGAGAAAGCTATCTGAGAAACTGTCTTTGAGGTGTGCATTCATCTTGCAGAGTTAAACCTTTTTTGTCCTTCAGTAGTTTGGAAACACTGTTTTTGTAGAATCTGCAAAGCGTTATTTGACAGCGAATTTGAGGCCTATTGTGGAAAAGAAAATATCTTCAGATAAAAACTATAAAGTATCTTTCTGAGAAACTGCTTTGTGGAGCATTTTGAAAACATTGTTTTTGTCCATTCTGCCTATTGATATTTGTGATTTCATTGAGGCCAAGGTGTGAAAAGCAAATGTCCCAGGTAAGAACTAAGAAGAAGCTATCTCAGAAACCGCTTTGTGAAGCATGCATTCATCTCCCAGAGTTAAAACTTTCTTTTCATTCAGCAGTTTGGAAACACTGTTTTTGTAGCAACTGTGAAGGAATTTTTGGGAGTGTAATGAGGCCTAGGGTGAAGAAGAAAATATCTTCAGATAAAAACTAGAAAGAAGCCATCTGAGAAACTGCTTTGTGAAGTGTGCATTCATCTCACAGAGTTAAATCTTTATTTTGATTCAGCAGTTTGGAAACACTGTTTTTGTCCATTCTTCGAATGGACATTAGGGAGCTCATTGAGGTCAATGGCAAAAATCAAATGTCCCAGTATAAAAACTAAGAAGAAGCTATCTGAGAAACCTCTATGTGATGTGTGCATTCATCTCGCAGAGGTAAACCTTTCTTTTCATTCAGCAGTTTGGAAAAACTGTTTTTGTAGCATGTGTGAAGGAATTTTTTGGAGTGCAATGAGGCCTAGGGTGAAAAGAAAATATCTTCAGACAAAAACTACTAAGAAGCTTTCTGAGAAACTGGTTTGTGGTGTGTAGATTCATCTCACAGGATGAAAACTTAGATAAAGCTATAAGAGAAACCACTTTATGGTGTGTGCATTCGTCTTGCAGAATTAACCCTTTCCTTTCATTCAGCAGTTTGGGAACACATTGTTTCTGCAGAATCTACGAAGGCATATTTGGAGCGTATTGAGGCCTTTGGTGAAAAAGAGAATATCTCAAGATAAAAACCAGAAAGAAGCTTTCAGAGAAACTGCTTTGTGATGCGTCCATTCATCTCACAGAGTTAACCATTTCTTTTGATTCAGAAGGTTGGGAACACTGTTTCTGTCAATTCTGCAAATGGACATTTGGGACCTCATTTAGGCCAATGGTGAAAAATCATATGTCCCAACATAAAAATTAAGAGGAAGTTATCTGAGAAGCTGCTTTGTGATTTGTGCAATTCTTTTCATTCAGATGTTTTGAAACACAGTTCTTTTCTATTCTGCAAGCCCACATTTGGTAGATCATTGAGGCAAATTGTGATAATGTGAATATCCCAGGGCAAAAATTATTAGGAAGTAATCTGATAAACTGCTTTGTAACATGTGCATTCTCACAGTGGTAAATCTTTCTTTTCATTCAGCAGTTTGGAAACACTGCTTTTGTAGCATCTGTGAAAGATTTTTTGGAAGTGATTTGAGGCCTGTGGTTAAAAAAAGAATATCTCAGACAAAAGTGAAATAGAAGTTTTCTGAAAAACTGCTTTTTAATATGTGCATTCATCTCACAAAGTTAAAACTTTTTTTTGATTCAGCAGTTTGGAAGCACTGTTTGTGTCCATTCTGTTAATGGACAGTTGGGAGTTCATTGAAGTCAGTGGCGAAAAAGCAAATGTCCCAGGATAAAAACTAAGAGGAAGGAATCTGAGAATTGCATTGTGATGTGTGCATTCATGTTGCTTAGTTGAATCTGTCTTTTGATTCAGTAGTTTGGAAACACTGTTCTTGTCCATTCTGCAAACGGACATTAGGGAGCTCATTGATGACAAAGGTGACAAAGGAAATGTCCCAGGATAATAACAAAGAGAAAGCTGTCTGAGAAACTGCTTTGTGATGTGTGTATTCATCTCACAGGGTTAAACCTTTATTTTCATACTGCAATTTGGAAACTCTGTTTTTGTAGAAACTGCGAAGGGATATTTTGGAGCACATAGAGGCCTAGGGTGAAAAAGAAAATATCTTCCAATGAAAATTAGAAAGAAGCTTTCTGAGAAATGGCTTTCTGAGGTGTGCATTCATCTCACAGACTTACACCTTTCTTTTGATTCAGTAGTTTGGAAACATAGTTTTTGTCTATTCTGTAAGTGAACATTTGGGAGCTCATTGAGTCCAATGGTGAAAAATCGAATATATCAGGATAAAAACTAAGACAAAGCTATCTGAGAAAGTGCTTTGTGACGTGTTCTTTCATCTCCCTTAGTTAAACCTTTCTGTTCATTCAGCACTTTGTAAAAACAGTTTTTGTCCATTCTGTGAATGGATAATTGGTAGCTCCATATGGCTAATGGCAAAAAAGTGAATAACCCAGGATAAAAACAGAAGCAAGCTATCTGAGAAACCACTTTGTGACATGTGCATTGAACTTGAGGAGTTCTATCTATCTTTCAATTCAGCAGTTTGAAAACACTGCTTTTGTAGAATCTGTGAATGGATATTAGGGAGTGTATTGAGGCCTATGGTGAAAAAGAAGACATCTTCAGATAAAAACTAGAAAGAAGGTTTCTGAGAAACTGTTTTGTGATGTGTGCATTCATCTCACACAGCTAAACCTTTCTTTTGATTCAGCAATTTGGATACATTGTTTTTGTGAATTCAGCGAATGGACATTTGGGAGCTCATTGATGTCAATGGTGAAAACCTGAATGGCCAAACATAAAAACTAAGGGGAAGTTATCTGAGAAGCTGCTTTTGGATATGTGCATTTCTTTTCATTCAGCAGTTTTGAAACCTTGTTTCTTTCTGTTCTGTGAATGGACATTTGGGAACTCATTGAGGCCAATGGCAAAAAAGTGATTATGCCGGATAAAAGCCAAAAGGAAGATATCTGAGAAACAACTTTGTGATGTGTGCATTCATCTCACAGTATTAAAATTTCTTTTCACTCTGCAGTTTGAAAACACTGCTTTTGAAGAATTTGTGAAGGGATAATTTGGAGCACATTGAAGCCTACAGTCAAAAAGAGAATATCTTCAGATAAAGCTGGAAATTTTCTGAGAAACTGCTCTCTGATGTGTGCATTCATCTCAGAGAGTCAAAATTTTCTTTTGATTCAGCAGTTTGGAAATACACTTTTTTTCTCTTCTGCGAATTGACATTTGTTAGTTCATTGAGGCCAAAGTGGGAAAAGCGAATGTCCCAGGGTAAAAAATAAGAGGAAGCTATCTGAGAAACTGCTTTGTGATGTCTGCATTCATCTTGCTTAGGTGAACTTGTCTTTTGATTCAGCAATTTGGGAACACGGTTTTTGACCATTCTGGGAATGGACATCTTGTAGCTAATTGACACCAAAGGTGACAAAGCAAATATCCAAGGATAAAAAGAAAGAGAAAGCTCTGTGAGAAACCATTTTGGAGGCACGTATTCATCTCACAGAGTTAAATTTTCTTTATCATACAGCAGTTAGGAACCACTTTTTGTAGAATCTGTGAATGGATATTTGGGAACGCATTGAGGCATAGGATAAAAAAGAAAATATCTTCAGATAAAAACTAGAAAGAAGTTTTTCAAGAAACTGCTTCGAGGAGTGTGCATTCATCTCACAGAGTTAAAACTTTATTTTGATTCAGCAATTTGGAAACACAGTTTTCATCCATCTGTGAATGGATAACTTGTAGCTCCATAAGGCCAATGACAAAAAAGTGAATAACCCAGGATAAAAACAGAAGCAAGCTCTCTGAGAAACCACTTTGTGATGTATGCATTGAACTCGAGGAGTTAAATCTATCTTTCAATTCAGCAGATTGGAAACACTGCTTTTGCAGAATCTGTGAAAGGATATTTAGGAAAGCATTGAGGCCTATGGTGAAAAAGAGAATGTCTCAGGTAAAAATAAAAAAGAAGCCTTCTCAGAAACTGCTTTCTGATCTGTGTATTCATCTCACAGAATTAAAACTTTCTTTTGATTCAGCAGTTTTCCAGCACTGTTGGTGTCCATTCTGTTAATGGACATTTGGAAATTCATTGAAGTCAGTGGCAAAAAAGTGAATGTCTCAGGATAAAAACTAAGAGAGAGGAATCTGAGAAATTGCTTTGTGATGTGTGCATTCATGTTGCTTAGTTGAATCTATCTTTTGATTCAGTAGTTTTGGAAACACTGTTCTTGTCCATTCTGCAAATGGACATTTGGGAACTCATTGAGGATAAAGGCAACAAAGCAAATGTCCCAGGATAAAAACATAGAGGAAGCAATCTGAGAAACCTCTTTTTGATGTGTGTGTTCTTCTCATGGAATTAACTTTTCTTTTCACTCATCAGTTTGGAAACATTATTTTTGTAGAATCTGTGAAGGGACATTTTGGAGTGCCTTGAGGCTTATGGTGAAGAAGAAAATAACTTCAGTTACAAACTAGAAAGAAATTTTCTGAGAAACTGCTCTGTGTTGTGTGCATTCATACAGAGATTAAAATTTTCCTTTGATTCAGCAGGTGGGAAACACTGTTTCGTTTTGGTTTTTTCCATTCTGCGAATGGACATTTTGGATCTCACTAAGCCCAATGGCAAAAAGGCAATATTCCAGCATAAAAACTGCAAGAAAGATATCTGGGAAACTGCTTTGTAGTGTGTGCCTTCTTCTTATAAAGGTAAACTTTTCTTTTGATTCAGCAGTTTGAAAACATTGTTTTTGTCCATTCTGTGAACGGACATTTAAGAGCTCATTGAGGCCAATGGTGAAAAAGCAAATATGCCAGGACAAAAGAAGAAGGAAGCTATCCAAGAAACCACTTTGTGATGTGTGCATTCTTCTCGAAGTATTAAACTTTACTTTTCATCCAACAGTTTAGAGACATGGTTTTTGTAGAATCTGCAAAGGGATATTTTGTAGTGTATAAGGGCCAATGGTGAAAAAGTGAATATCTCGGTATAAAAATTAGAAAGAAGATTTATTTGAAACTGTTTTGTGATGTGTGTCTTCATCTCACAGAGTTAAAGCTTTATTTTCATTCAGCAGTTGGGAAACATTGTTTTTGTCCATTTTGCAAATGGATATATGGTAGCCCATTGAGGCTAAAGGAGCAAAAGCGAATATCCCAGGATAAAAACTAGAAAGAAGTGATCAGAAATGATTTGTAATTTGTGCATTCATTCTACAGAGATAAACCTTTGTTTTGATTCACCAGTTTGGATATATTGTTTTTGTCCATTCTGCAAGTGGACATTGGGAACTATTTGAGACCATTAGCAAAACTGAAAATCCCAGAATAAAAACAAGAGAGAAGCTTTCTGAGAAAGTGTCTTTTGATGTGTGCATTCATCTCACAGAGATAAACATTTCTTTTGATTCAGCCATTTGGAAACACTGTTTTTCTCCATTATGTGAATGGACATTTGGGAGCTACTTGAGGCCAATGACGAAAAAGACAACGTCCCAGGATAAAACCTAGAAGAAAACTATCTTAGAAACTGCTTTGTGATGTGTGCATTCATCTCACTGAGTTAAACATTGCTTTTCCCTCTACAGTTTAGAAACACTGTTGTTGTTCATTCTGTGAATGGACATTTGGAAGCTCATTGAGGCCAACGGTGAAAAAGGGAATATCCCAGGATAAAAACTAGAAGGAATCTACCTGAGACACCAGTTTGTGATGTGTGTATTAATCCCACAGGGTTAAATTTTCTTTTTAATGATCAGTTTGTAAACAGTGATTTTCTAGAATCTGTGAAGGGATATTTGGGAACACATTGAGGCCTATTGTGAAAAAAAACTTCAAATAACAACTAGAAAGAAGCTTTCTGAGAAACTGCTTTTTGATGTGTGCATTCATCTCACAGAGCTAAACCTTTCTTTTGAGTCAGCAGTTTGCAAACTTTTTGTCCATTCTGCAAATGCACATTTGGGAGCACTTTCAGGCCAATAGTGAAAAACGAATATCCCAGGGTAAAAATAGGAGGAAGCCCTGTGAGAAACTGCTTTATGATGTGTGCATTCATCTCACAGAATTAAACCTTACATTTCAGTCAGCAGTTTGGAAACACTGTGTTTGTACAATCTGCAAAGGGATACCTGGGAGCACATTGAGGCCTATGATGAAAAAGAAAATATTTTCAGACAAAAACTATAAAGAGGATTTCTGAGAACTTGATTTATAATGTGTGCATTCATCCCAAAGAGTTAAACCTTTCTTTTTATACACTAGTTTGGAAACACGGCTTTTGTCCATTCTGCAAATGGACATTTTGGAGCGTATTGAGGCCAAAGACGAAAAAGCCAATATCCCAGGATAAAAACAAGAAGGAAGTGATCTGAAAAATAACTTTGTGATTTGTGCATTCATCTCACAGAATTAAACCTTTCTTTTGATTCAGTGGCTTGGAAACACTGTTTTTGTGCATTCTGCGAATGGACATTTGGGAGTTAATTGAGGCCAATGATGAAAAAGTGAATATTCCAGTTTAAAAACTGGAAGGAAGCTATCTGAGAGACTGCTTCGTGATGTTTGCTTTCATCTCGCAGGGTTAAATCTTTCTTTTCATTCAGTAGTTTGGAAATACTGTTTTTGTAGAATCTGCAATTGGACATTCTGGACTGCATTGATTCCAAAGACGAAAAATGAATGTCTCAGGAGAAAAATTAGAGGGAAGTTATCTGAGAAACCACTTCATTTTGTGTGCATTCATTTCACAGAATTCAAACTTTCTTTTCATTCCACAGTTTGGAAACACTGTTTTTGTGGAATCTGCAAAGGGATATTCATTTCACAGAATTCAAACTTTCTTTTCATTCCACAGTTTGGAAACACTGTTTTTGTGGAATCTGCAAAGCGATATTTGGTAGCGCATTGGGGCCAACAGCAAAAAAGTGAATATCTCAAGATTAAAACTAGAAAGAAGCTTTCTGAGAAACTGTTTTATGATGTGTGCATTCATCTCACAGAGTAAAACATTTCTTTTGATTTAACAGTTTGGAAACACTGTTTTTGTCCAATCTATGAATGGACTTTTGGGAACTCATTGAGTTCAAAAGTGAAAAAGTGAATATCTCAGGATAAGAACTAAAAGAAAGGGATCTGAGAAATCGCTTTGTGATGTGTGCATTCATCTCGAGAAGTTAAAAGTTTCTTTTCATTTAACAGTTTCCAAGCACTGTTTTTGTAGAATCTGCTAAGGGATATTTCAGAGTGCTATGAGTCCTAGGGTGAAAAAGAAAGTATTCTCAGATAGATACTACACAGACGTTTTCTCAGAAATGGCTTTGTGATGTGTGCATTCATCTCATCAAATTAAACCATGCTTTTGATTCAGCAGTTTGGAAACACTGTTTTTGTACATTCTGGGACTGAAAATTTGGGAGCTCATTGGGCCCAGTGGCAAAAAAGCTTATATCCCAGGACTAAAACTAGAAGGGAGCTATTTGAGAAATCACTTTCCAGTGTGTGCATCCATCTCAGAGAGTTAAAACTTTCTTTTTATTCAACAGTTTGGAAACACAGTTTTTGTCCATTGTGCAAATGGACGTTTGGGAGTTCATTGAGGCCAAAGGCAAAAAAGTGAATATACCAGGATAAAAACTAGAAGGAAGCTATCTGAGAAACCACTTTGTGATGTGTGCATTCATCTCACAGAGTTAAAACTTCCTTTAACTGATCAGTTGGGAAACACTGTTTTTGTACTTTGTGCAAATGTGTATTTGGGAGTTCATTGAGGCCTATGGTGAAAAACCAATTATCAAAGGATAAAAATGAGATGGAAGCTATCTGAGAAACCACTTTGTGAGGTGTACATTCATCTCGCAGAATTAAACCCTTCTTTTTATTCACAGTTTGGAAACATTGTTTTTCTCCATTCTGCGAATGGACATTTGGGTGGTTTTTGGGCCAATGGTGAAAAAACGAATATCCCAGGATAAAAGCAAGAATGAAGTGATCTGAGAATCCACTTCTTGATGTGTGCATTCATCTCAGAGCATTAAACATTTTTTTGATTCAGCAATTTGGAAACACAGTTTTTGTCCATTCTGCAAATGGGTTTTTGGGAGCGCATTTAGGCCAATGGCAAAAAAGATAATATCCCAGGATAAAAACTAGAAGAAAGTTATCTGAGAAACTACATTGTGATGTTTACATTCACCTCACAACGTTAAAACTTCCTTTTAACTGAGTAGTTGGGAAACACTGTTTTTGCTGATTCTGTGAATGACATTTGGAAGCTCATTGAGGCCAATGGCAAAAAAGTGAATATCACAGGATAAAACATAGAAGGAAAGTATGCAAGAAACCGCTTTATGATGTGTGCAGTCATCTCACAGAGCTAAACGTTGCTTTTCCTTTCAGCAGTTTGGAAACGCTATTTTGTAGTATCTGTGAGGGGATGTTTGGGAGCGCATTGATCCTATGGTGAAAAAAGAAAATATCTTCAGATATAAAGGATAAACAAGTTTTCTGAGAAATTGCTTTGTGATGTGTGAATTCATCTCATAGTTTTAAACTTTTATTTTGATTCAGCAGTTTGGAAACACTGTTTTTATCCATTCTGAAAATGGATATTTGGTAACTCAATGAGACCTGTGGTGAAAAAGCAAATATCCCAGTATAAAAAATAGAAGGAAGCTATCTGAGAAACTGGTTTGTGATGTGTGCATTCATCTCACAGAGTTCAATCTTTCTTTCATTCAGCAGTTTGGAAATTTTTTTTGTAGAATCTGCAAAAGGATATACAGGAGTGTATGTACACCTATGTTGAAAAAAAACACTGTTTTTGTCCATTCTTTGAATGGATGTTTGGAACCTACCTGAGGCCAATGGAAAAAAAGTGAATATCCAAGGATAGAAACTGGAAGGAAGCTATCTGAGAAACTGCTTTGTGATGTGTACATTCATCTTGTAGAGTTAAACAATTCTTTTCATTCAGCCGTTTGGACAAACTGCGTTTGTAGAATCTGCAAAGGGTTGTTTGGGAGCACAATGATGCTTAAAGTGAAAAGGAAAACACATTCAGATAAAAATTAGAAAGAAGTTTCTGAGAGACTGCTTTGTGATGTGTGCATTCATCCTACAGTGTTAAACCTTTTGCTGATTCAGCAGTTTGGAGACTACTTTTGTCCATTCTGTGAATGGACATTGGGAGCTCATTGAGGCCAATGGGGAAAAACGAATATCCCAGCATAAAAACTAGAAGGAAGCTATCTTAGAAATCTCTTTTTGATGTGTGCATTCATCTCGCAGAGTTAAAATATCCTTTTAACTGAACTATTAGGAAAGACTGTTTTTGTCCATTCTGCAAATGGACATTTGGGAACTCATTGAGGCCAATGGTGAAAAAGAGAGTATACCAGGATAAGAACTAGGAGGAAGCTATCTGATAAACTGTTTTGTGATGTCTGCATTCATCTTACACAGTTAAACCTTTCTTTTCAGTCAGCAGTTTAGAAATGTTTTGTAGAATCTGCGAAGGGATATTTGTGAGCACATATAGGCCTAAGTTGAAAAAGAAAATATCTTCAGATAGAAACTCGAAGGAATCTTTTTGAGAAACTGCTTTGTGATGTGTGCATTCATTTCACAGAGTTAAATTTTTCTTTTGATTCCGCAATTTGGAAACACTGCTTTTGTCCATTCTGCAAATGAACATTTTGGAGCTCATTGAGGTCAGTTGCAAAAAAGCAAATATCAAACTATAAAACCTAGAAGGAAGCTATCTGAGAAACCGCTTTGTGATGTGTGCTTTAAACTCAGAACTAAACGTTTCTATTGATTCAACAATTACAAACACAGTTTTTGTCCATTCTGAAAATAGACATTAGGGAGATTCCCGAGGTCAATGGCAAAATAGCCAGTATCACAGAATAAAATATACAAGGCAGCTTTGAGAGGAACTGCCTTGTGATTTGTGCACTCATCTCACAGACTTAAAACTTCCTTTTTACTCAGTGGTTGGGAAACGCTGTTTTTGTCCATTCTGTGAATGGACATTTGGGAGCTGATCGAGGTCAATGGTGAAAAAGTGAATATCCCACAATGAAAACTACAAGGAAGCTACCTGATAAACGGCTTTGTGATGTATGCATTCATCTCATAGAGTTAACCTTTTATTTTCTTTCAGCGTTTTGGAAACACTGTTTTGTAGAATCTGTGAAGGGATATTTGGGAATGCATATAGGCCTATGTTGAAAAAGAAAATGTCTTCAGATAGGAATTAGAAAGAAGCTTTCTGAGAAACTGTTTTGTGATGTGTGCATTCATCTCACAAATTTAAAACTTTCTTTTGATTCAGATGTATGGAAACACTGTTTTTGTCCATTCTTCAAATGACCATTTCGGAGTTCATTGAGGCCAAAGGCGAAAAAGTGAATATACCAGGATAGAAACTAGAAAAAAGCTCTCTGAGAAACTGCATTGTGATATGTGCATGCATTTTGCATACATAAACTTTTTTTCATTCAGCAGTTTGGTAACTCTGTTTTTGTAGAATCATCAAAGGCATATTTGGAAGTGCATGAGGTCTATGGTGAAAAGGAAAATATCTTCAGATAAAAATTTGAGAGAAGCTTTCTGAGAAACTACTTTGTGATGTCTGCATTAATCTCACAGAGTTAAACCTTTCTTTTGATCCAACAGTTTAAAAGCACTGTTTTTGTCCATTCTGAGAATGTATATTTGTGAGCTCATTGAGGTCAATGGTGAAAAAGCAAATATCCTAGAATTAAAACTAGAAGGAAGCTATCTGAGAAACAGCTTTTTGATGTGTGCATTTATCTCATAGAGTTAAATCTGTCTTTTCTTTCACCAGTTTGCAAACACTGCTTTTGTCCATTATGTGAATCAACATTTTGGAAGTCATGGAGGCCAATGGTACAAAAGGAAATATACAAGGATTAAAACTGTAAGGAAGCTATCTGAGAATCTGCAATGTGATTTGTGCAATAATTTTGAAGAGTTAACATTTTTTTCATTCAGCAGGTTGGAAAGTCTGTTTTTGTAGAGCCAGGGAAGGGATATTTGGGAACACGTTGAGTTCTATGGTGAAAAGGAAAATATATTCAGATTAAAATTTGAGAGAAGCTTTCTGAGAAACTGTTTTGTGATGTGTGCATTCAACTAACAGAGTTAAAACATTCTTTTGATTTAGCAGATTAAAAATTCTGTTTTTCCCCATTCTGTGAATGAACATTTGGGAGCTCATTGAGGCCAATGGCAAAAAATTGAATGTCCCAGGATAAAAACTGAGAGGAAACTATCTGAGAAACTGCTTTGTGACGTGTACATTCATCTCACAGAATTAAATCTTTCTTTTCTTTCACCAGTTTGGAAACACTGTTTTTGTCCATTCTTCAAATGGACATTTGGGAGCTCATTGAGGCCAATGGCAAAAAAGTGAATATCCTAGGGTAAAGACTAGAAGAAAGCTATATGAGAAACTGCTTTGCAATGTGTACATTCACCTCCCAGAGTTAAATCTTCCTTTTCATTCAAAAGGTTGGAAACACTCTTTTTGTAGTATCAGTGAAGGGATATTTGGAAGCACATTGAGGCCTTTGGAGAAAAGGAAAATATATTCAGATGAAAACTAGAAAGAAGCTTTCTGAGAAACTGCTTTGTGATGTGGGCTTTCATTGCACTGGGTTAAATCTTTCTTTTGATTCAGCTGCTTGGAAGCACTGTTTTGTTCATTCTGCAAATGGACTATTTGAGCTCATTGAGGCCAATGGCAAAAAAATGAATATCTCTGGATAAAAACTACAAAGAATCTATCTGAGAAAACAGTTGTGATGTGTGCATTCATCTCACAAATTTAAATTTTTCTTTTGATTCAGTAGTTTGGAAAGACTGTTTTTGTCCATTCTGTGGAGGGATATTTAGGATCCCATAGAGGCCAAAGGCAGAAAAGGGAATATCCCAGGATAAAAATTAGAAGGAATCTATCTGAGAAATTCTTTGTGATGTGTGCATTCATCTCACATAGTTAAACGTTTCCTTCATTCACCAGTTTGGAATCACTGTTTTTGTCCATTCTGTGAATGGATATTTGGGAGTGCATTGAGGCCTATGGTGAAAAAGAAAATATTTTCAGATAAGAACTAGAAAGAAGCTTTCTGAGAAACTCTTTTGTGAAGCATGCATTCATCTCACAGAGTTAATACATTCTTTTGATTCAGCAGTTTGGAAACTCTGTTTTTGTCCATTCTGCGAAAGGACATTTGGGAGTTCATTGAGGCCAATGGCAATAAAGTGAATATCCCAGGATAAAAACTAGAAGGAAGCTATCTGAGAAGCCACTTTGTGTTGTATGTTTTCATGTCAGAGAGTTCAACTTTTTCTTTGATTCAGCATTTTAGAAACACTGTTTTTGTCCATTCTGTAATGGACATTTAGGAACTCATCGAGGCCAAAGGCAGAAAAGGGAGTATCCCAGGATAAAAATTAGAAGGAATCTATTCGAAAAATTCTTTGTGATGTGTGCATTCATCTCACATAGTTAAACCTTTCTTTCATTCAGCAGTTTGGAATCACTGTTTTTGTCCATACAGTGAATGGACATTTGGAGTGCATTGAGGCCTATGGTGAAAAGAAAATATCTTCAGATAAGAACCAGAAAGAAGCTTTCTGAGAAACTGCTTTTTGATGGATGGGTTCATCTCACAGAGTTAATACATTCTTTTGATTCAGCAGTTTGGAAACTCTGTTTTTGTCCATTCTGCAAATGGATATTTGGGAGCCCATTGAGGCCAATGGCAATAAAGTAAATATCCCATGACAAAAACTAGAAGGAAACTATTTAAGAAGCCACTTTGTGATGTATGGTTTCATCTCAGAGAGTTCAACCTTTCCTTTGATTCAGCAGTTTGGAAACACTGTTTTTGTCCATTCTGCAAATAGACATTAGGAAGCTCTTTGAGTTCAAAGATGAGAAAACGAGTATCCCAGGATCAAAGCTGCAAGGAAACTATCAGAGGAACCACTTTGTGACGTGCTCACTCATCTCACAGACTGAAAACTACCTTTTTACTGACGAGTTGGGGAAAACTGCATTTGTGCATTCCACGAATGAACACTTGGGAGCTCGTTGAGTTCAATTGTGGAAAAGAAAATATCCTACAATAAAATATACAGGAAAGCTATGTGAAAAACCACTGTGTGATGTATGCATTCACCTCACTGAATTAAACCTTTCTTTTCATTCAGCAGTTTGGAAGAACTGTTTTTGTCCATTCTGCAAATGGACATTTGGGAGCTCATTGAGACCAATGTCAAAAATGCAAATATCCCAGGAGGAAAACTAGAAGGAAGCTATCTGAGGAACAGCTTTGTAATGTGTGCATTCCTCTTGCAGAGTAAAAGCTGTTTTTTGATTCACCAGTTTTGAAACACTGTTTTTGTCTTTTCTGTGAATGGGTATTTGGGAGCTCATTGAGGCCAAAAGGCAAAAAAAGTTAATATCCCAGGATAAAAACTAGAAAGAAGCTACCTGAGAAACCACTGTGTGGTGTGTGCATTTATCTCACAGAGTTAAATCTTTCTTTTCTTTCAGCAGTTTGGAAACACTGTTTTTGTAGAATCTGCAAAGGAATATTTGGGGATGCATTGAGGCTATGGTGAAAAAGAAAATATATTCAGATTAAAACTAGAAAGAAGCTTTCTGAGAGACTGCTTTGTGATGTGTGCATTCATCTCACAAAGTTAAACCTTTCTTTTGATTCAGCAGTTTGGAAACACTTTTTTTTTTTTCATTCTGCAAATGGACATTTGGGAGTTCATTGAGGCTAATGCCAAAAATCAAACATCCCAGGATAAAAACTAGAAGGAAGCTATCTGAGAAATCTCTTTGCTATGTGTACCTTCATAATACAGAACTAAACTTTTCTTTTGATTCAGTAGTTTGGGAACATTGGTTTTTTGTTCATTCTCTGAATGAACTTTTGGGAGCACATTGAGGCCCATGGCAAAAATGCAAATATCCCTGGAAAAAAAACTAGAAGGAAGCTATCTGAGAAACTGCTTCACATTGTCTACATTCACCTCACAGAATTCAATCTTTCTTTTCTTTCCACACTTAAGAAACACTGTTTTTGTAGAATCTGCAAAGAGATATTTGGGAGCTCATTGAGGCCAATGGTGAAAAAGCTAATATCTCAGAATGCAAACTAGAAAAATGCTTTGTGAGAAACTGCTTAGTGATGTGTACATTCATCCCACAGAGCTAAGCCTTTCTTTTGATTCAGCAGTTTCGAAACACTGTTTTTGTCCATTCTATGACTGGAGATTTGGGAGCTCTTTGAGGCCAAAGGAGAAAAATCAAATATACTATGATAAAAGCTGAATGAAGAGATCTGAGAAACCGCTTTGTGATTTGTGCATTAATCTCACAGAGTTAAAACTTTCTTTTGTTTCAGCACTTTGGAAACACTGTTTTTGTCAATTCTGCGAATGGACATTTGGGAACTCATTGAGGCCTGTGGCAAAAAAGTGAATATTCCGGGATAAAACTTGAATGAAGAGATCTGAGAAACTGTTTTGCAATTTGTGCACTCATCTCGCCTAGTTAAACCTTTCCTTTCATTCAGCAGTTTGGAAACACTGTTGTTGTGGAATCTATGAAGGGATATTTGGGAGTGCATTTAGTCCTATGGTGAAATAGAAGGTATTTTCAGATAAAAGCTAGAAAGAAGATTTTTGAGAAACTCACATACTTAAACCTTTCTTTTGATTCAGCAGTTTTGAAACACTGTATTTTTCCATTCTGCAAATGGACATTTGGGAGCTCATTGTGGCCAAAAATGAAAAAGTTAATATCCTGGGATAAAACTATGGGAAGAAATCTGACGAACTGCTTCGTGATGTGTGCATTCACTTGAAAAGTTAAAAGTTCCTTTTCATTCAGAAGTTTCAAAATACTGTGTTTGTAGAATCTGCCAAGGGATATTTGAGAGCACTATGAGACCTATGGTGAAAAAGAAAATATGTTCAGATAAATACTACAAAGAAGTTTTCTTAGAAACTGTTTTGTGATATATGCATTCATCTCAAAGAGTTAAACTATTCTTTTGATTCAGCAATCCAGAAACACTGTTTTTGTACATTCTGGGACTGGACGTTTGGGAGCTCATTGGGCCCAATTGCAAAAAAGTGAATAGCCCAGGGTAAAAAGTAGAAGGAAGCTATCTGAGAAACTACTTTGTGATGTGTGCACTCATCTCAGAGATTTAAAACACACAGAGTTTAAACTTACATTTACTGATCAGTTGGGAAACACTGCTTTTGTACTTTATATGAATGTATATTTGGGAGCTCATTGAGGCCAATGGTGAAAAAGCAATTAACCCAGGATAAAATTGAGAAGGACACTATCTGAGAAACAACTCTGTGATGTGTGCATTCATTTCACAGAGCTAAACCATTTTTTTGATTTAGCAATTTGGAAACACTGTTTTTCTCAATTCTGCTAATGGACATTTGGGAGCTCATTGAGGCCAATAGTGAAAAAGGGAATACATCAGGATAAAAACTAGAATGAAGCTATATGAGAAACCACTTTTTGATACGTGTATTCACCTCAGAGAGTTACACATTTCTTTTGACTCAGCAGTTTGAAAATACAGTTGTCCATTCTGCGAATGTATATTTAAGCCAATGATGAAAAAGTTAATATCCCAGGATAAAAACTAGAAGGATGCTGTCTGAGAAACTGTTTTGTGACATGTGCATTCACCTCACAGAGTTAAAAATTCTTTGTTACTGAGCAGTTGGGAAGTACAATTTTTGTCCTTTCTGCAAATGGACATTTGGGAGTTCATTGAGGCCAATGGTAATAAAGAGAATATCCCAGGAAAAAATCTAGAAGGTTGTTACCTGAGAAACCGTTTTGTGATGTGTTCATTCCCTTTGCAGAGTTAAAACTTCCTTTTTTCTCAGCAGTTGGGAAACTGTTTTTGTCCATTCTGTGAATGGGTATTTGTGAGCTCATTGAGGCAAATGTCAAAAAGTGAATACACCAGGATAAAAACTAGAAGGAAGCTATCTGAGGAACCGCATTGTGATGCGTGAATTCATCTCACAGAGTTAAACCTTTCTTTTCATTCAGAAGTTTGGAAACACTGTTTCTGTGGAATCTGCAAAGGGATATTTTTGAGCATATTGAGGTCTAAGGTGAAAAGGAAAATATCTTCCAAAAAAAAAAAAAAACTAGAAAGAAGGTTTCTGAGAAAATGATTTGTGATGTATGCATTCATTTCATAGAATTAAACCTTTCTTTGGATTAAGCAGTGTTGAAACACTGTTTTTGTCCATTCTTTAAATGGACATTTGCGAGATGATTGAGGCCAATGGTGAAAAAATGAATATCCCAGGATAACACTAGAAGGAAGCTATCTGAGAAACTGTTTTTAATGTGTGCATTTATCTCACAGAGTTAAAATATCCTTTTTACTGAGCTGTGAGGAAAGACTGTTTTTGTCCATTCTGCAAATGGACATTTGGGACCTTATTGAAGCCAATGGTGAAAAGGGAATATCCCAGGATAAGAACTAGAAGGAAGCTATCTGAGAAACAGCTTTGTTATGTGGGTATTCATCTCACAGAGTTAAACCTTTATTTTCATTCAGCAGTTTGCAAACATTGTGTTTGTAGAGTCAGTGAAAGCATATTTGGGAACACATTGAGACCAAAGGTTGAAAGAAAAATATCCTCAGATAAAAGTAGAAAGAAGTTTTCTGAGAAACTGCTTTGTGATGTGTGAATTCATCTCACAGAGTTAAACCTTTCTTTTGTTGTAGCAGTTTAAAAAGACTGATTTTCTCCATTCTGCAAATGGACATTTTGGAACTCATTAAGCCAGTGACAAAAATATGAATATCCTAGGATAAAAATAGAGGGAAGCTATCTGAGAAACTGCTTTCATTGTGTGTGCATTCATGTAGGAGAGTTAAACCTTTCTTTTCTTTCAGTAGTTTGAAAACACTGCTTTAGAAACTTTCTAAGAAACTTCTTTGTGATTTGTGCATTCATCTCATAGAAGTAAACCTTTCTTTTGATTCACTAGTTTGGAAACACTCTTTTTGTTCATTTGGTGAATGGACACTTGGGAGCTCATTGAGACCAATGATGAAAAAGCAAATATCCCAGGATAAAAAATAGAAGGAAGCTACCTGAGAAACTGCTTTGTGATGTGTGCATTCATCTCATAGAGTTAAAACTTTCTTTTCATTCAGCAGTTTGGAAATATTGCTTGTGGAATCTGAGAAGGAATATTTGGGATCACATTCAGTCCTACAGCGAAAAGGAAAATATCTTCAATTAAAAAGTAGAAACACGCTTCTTGAGAAACCTGTTTGTGATGTGTGCATTGATGAATGCACAGAATTAAATTTTCCTTTTGATTTTACAGTTTGGAAACATTGTTTTTGTCATATCTGTGAATGGACATTTGGGAGCTCTTTGAGACCAATTGTGGAAAAGTGAATATCCCTGGATAAAAACTAGGAGGGAGCTATCTGAGAAACCACTTTGTGATGTGTGCCTTCATCTCACAGAGTGAAAATATCCTTTTTACTGAGTGGTGAGGAAAGACCATTCTGCAAATGAACATGTGGGAGCTCATTGTGGCCAATGGCAAAAAGTGAATATATTAGGATAAAAACTATAAGGAAAGTATCTGAGAAACTGCTTTGTGATGTGTGAATTCATCTCACAGAGTTAAACTTTTCTTTTGATTCAGTAGTTTGGAAATACTGTTTTTGTCCATTTGTGAATGGACATTTGGGAATTCATTAAGGCCAATGTTGAAACAGCTAATATTCCAGTATTAAAACTAGAAGGAAGCTATCTGAGACACTGCTTTGTGATGTGTGCATTCACCTTGCAGAGTTAAGCCTTTCTTTTGATTCAGTAGTTTGGAAACACCATTTTGGTCCATTCCGTGAATAGACATTTGGGAGCTCATTCTGGCCAAGGGTGAAAAGGCAAATATTCCAGGATAATAACTAGAAGGAGAAACCACTTTGTGATGTATGCATTCACTATGCAGGGTTAAACCTTTCTTTTCATTCAGCAGTTTGGAGACACTGTTTTTGTAGAATTTGTGAAGGAATATTTGTGAACGTGTTGAGGTCTGTGGTGAAAAAGAAAATATCTTTAGATTAAACTAAAAAGAAGATTTCTGAGAAACTGTTTTGTGATGTGTGCATTCATCTGACAGAGTTCAACCTTTCTTTTGATTCAGCAATTTGGAAACATTGTTTTTGTCCATTCTATCATGGATATTTGGGAGCTCATTGAGGGAAATGGTGAAAAAGCAAATATTCCAAGATAAGAACTGGAAGGAAGCTATTTGAAAAACCACTTCGTGATGTGTGCATTCATCTCACAGAGATAAACCTGACTTTTAATTTGGCTGCTTGGAGACACCGTTTTTGTGGAACCTGCAAAGGGCTAATTGGAGTGCATTGAGGACTATGGTGAAAAATAAAATATCTTAAGATAAAAACTATAAAGAAGCTTTCTGAGAAGCTGCTTTGTGATGTGTGCGTTTATCTCACAAAGGTAAGCCTATCTTTTCATTTGGCAGTTTGGAAACAGTTTTTTTCCATTCTGTGAATAGAAATTCGGTGCTCATTGAGGCCAGTGGGGGAAAAGGGAATATTCCAGGATAAAAATTAGAAGGAAGCCATCTCTGAACCCGCTTCATGATGTGTGCATTCATCTCACAGTGCTAAAACTTTCTTTTGGTTCAGCAGTGTGGAAACACTACTTTTGTCCATTCTGCAAAGGAACATTTGGGAGCTCATTGAGGCCAAAGGCGAAAAAGCGAATACCCCAGTACAAATCTATAAGAAAGCTCTCTGGGAAACAGTTTGTGATGTTTACATTCATCTTACAGAGTGAAAAGTTCTTTTTTTACTGAGCATTTGTGAAACACTGTTTTTATGCATTGTGTAATGGACATTTGGAAGCTCATTGGTGCCAATGGCGAAAAAACGAATGTTCCAGAATAAAAACTATAAGGAAACTATGTGAAAACCCATTTTGTGATATGTGCATTCATCTCACAGAGTTGAAACTTTCTTTTCATTCAGTAGTTAGGAAACACTGTTTTGTAGAATCTGTGAAGGGATATTTGGGAGTGCATACAGGTCTTAGTTGAAAAAGAAAATACCTTTACATAAAAACTATAAAGAAACTTTCTGAGAAACTGCATTGTGATGTGTGCATTAGTCTCACAGAGTTAAAACTATCTCTTGAATCAGCAGTTTGGAAACACTATTTTTGTCAGTTCTGTGAATGAATATTGGGGAGCTCACTGAAGCCAATGGTGAAAAAGCAAATATCCCAGGATAAAATCTAGAAGGAAGCTGTTTGAGAAACTGCTTTGTGATGTCTGCTTTAACCTCACAGAGGTAAACTTTTCTTTTCATAAAGTAGTTTGGAAACACTGTTTTTGTAGAATGTGCAAAAGGATATTTGGGATCGCATTGAGGCCTACAGTGATAAGGAAAATATTTTCAGATAAAAACTGGAAAGAAACTTTCTGAAAAACTCGTTTTTAATGTGTGCATTCATCTCTCAAATGTAAACCTTTCTTTTGATTCAGCAGTTTAAAAGCACTGTTATTGTCCATTCTGTGAATGGACATTTGGGAGCCCCTTTAAGGCCTCAGCAAAGAAGTGAATATCCCAGGATAAAAACCAGAATGAAGCTATCTGAGAAACCACTCTATAATGTCCGCATTCATCTTGCATAGTTAAACTTTTTTTTTTTTGATTCACCAGTTTAGAAACATTCTTTTCATCATTTCTGTGAATGGACATTTAGGCGCACATTGAGGCCAAAGGCAAAAAAGGGAATATCCCAGATAAAGCCTAGAATGAATCTATTTGAGAAACCACTTTGTGATGTGTGCATTCAAGTCACACAGTTAAGCATTCCTATTCTTTCAGAAGTTAGGAAGCAATGTTTTTGTAGAGTCTGCTAAGGGACATTTGGGAGGTTATTGAGGTAATGGTGAACAATAAAATATGTTCAGATAAAAATTAGAAAGAAGCTTTCTGAGAAACTGCTTTGTGATATGTGCATTCATCTCTGAGTTAAACCTTTGTTTTGATTCGGCAGTCTGGCAAAATGTTTTTGTCCATTCTCTGAATGGACTCTGGGAACTCATTGAGGCCAATGTTGAAAAAGCAAATATCCCAGGATAAAAACTAGAAAGAAGCTATCTGAGAACCCACTTTGTGGTATGTGTATTCATCTCACAGAGTTAAACGTTTTCATTCAGCAGTCTACAAACACTGTTTTTGTCCATTCTGCAAATGGACATTGGGAACCCATTGATGCCAAATGCAAAATTCAAATGTCCCAGGACAAAACCTAGAAGCAAAGGATCTGACAAACTGCTTTGTGATGTGAGAATTCTTCTTGAAGATTTAGAAGTTTCTTTTCATTCAGCTGTTTGAAAACACTGTTTTTGAAGGATCTGTGAAGAAATATTTCGGAGGGCAGTTTGGATATGATAAAAAAGAAAGTATCTTCAGGTAAAAACTAGAATGAAGCTTTCTTAGAAACTGCTTTGTGATGTGTGCATCCATCTCACAGAGCTAAAACTTTCTTTTCTTTCAGGAGTTTGGAACCTCTGATTTTGTGGAATCTGAAAAGAGATATTTGGGAGTGCAATGAGGCTTATGGTGAAAAAGTAATATTTTAACTTTAGCTAAAAACTAGAAAGAAGCCTTCTGAGAAGCAGCTTGGTTTCATGTCCATTTATCTCACGGGGTTAAAACTCCTTTTACTGAGGAGTGGGAAAACACTGTTTTTGTCCATTCTGCAAATGGACATTTCAGAGCACCTTGAGGCTAAGGGTGAAAAAGTGAATATCCCAGGATAAGAACTAGAAAAAGGCCATCTGAGAAACTGCTTTGTGATGTGTGAATTCATCTCACAGAGTTAATCTGTTCTTTTCATTTAGCAGTTTGGAAACACTGTTTTGTAGAATCTGCAAAGGGATGTTTTGAAGAGCATATACACCTATGTTGAAAAAGAAAATATCATCAGATAAAAACTAGAAAGAAGTTTTCTGAGAAACTGCTTTGTGATGCATGCATTCAACTCACAGAGTTAAACCTTTCTTTTGGTTAAGCAGTTTGGAAACACTTATTTGTCCAATCTGTGAGTAGACAGTTGTCAATTCATTGAGGCCAATGACAAAAAAAAAGTGAATATTCCAGGATAAAAACGAGAAGGAAACTGTCTGAGAATACCTCTTGTGATGTGTGCATGCACTTTGCATAAGTAAATCTTTCTCTTCATGCAGCAGTTTGGAAACACTGTTTTTGTCCTTTCTGTGAATGGACATTTGGGAGCTCTTTGAAACCAATGGTGAAAAAGCGAATTTCCCAGGATAAATACTAGAAATAATGATTCTGAGCAACAAATTTGTGATGGCACCATCTCAACTCACAGAGTTAAACCTTTCTTTTCATTCAACAGTTTGGAAACACTGTTTTTTCCATTCTGCCAATGGACATTTGGGTACTCATTGAGGACAATGGCCATAAAAGAATATCTCAGTATAAAATCTAGAAGGAGGGTCTCTGAGAAACCACTTTGTGATATGTGCATTCATCTTGCAGAGTGAACATTTTCTGTTGAGTCAGCAGTTTGGAAACACAGTTGTTGTAGTATCTGAGAAGGGATATTTGGGACAGCATTGAAACTTATGGTGAAAAAGAAAATATCTTCAGATAAAAACTAGAAGGAAACTTTCTGAGAAACCGTTTGTGATGTGTGCATTAATCTCACAGAGTTAAACCTTTATTTTGATTCAGCAACTTGTAAACACTTTTTTTGTCCATTCTGCAAATGCACATTTGGGAGCTCCCTTATGCCAATGGCGAAAGAGCAAATCTACCATGATAAAAAAATAAAATGAAGCTATCTGAGAAACTGATTTGTGATGTGTGCATTCATCTCACAGAATTCAACATTTCTTTTGATTCAACACTTTGGAAACACTGTTTTTGTTCATAATGTGAATGTACATTTGGGAGCTCATTGAGGTCAATTTTGAAAAACTGAAAATCCCAGAATAAAAGTAGAAAGAAACTTTCTGAGAAACATCTTTGTGATGTGTGCAATCATCTTACAGAGTTAAAAGTTTCTTTTGATTCAGCTGTTTATAAAAATGGTTTTTGTACAAGCTGTGAAGGGATATTTGGGAGCACCTTGAGGCCTATGGTGAAAAAGAAAATATCTTCAGATAAACACTAGAAAGAAGGTTTCCAAGAAACTGCTTTGTGATACAAACATTTGTCTCACAGAGTTAAACATTTCTCCTGATTCAAAGTTTGGAAACACTGTTTTTTTCCATTCTGTGAATGAACTTTGGGAGCTCATTGTGGTAAAATGCGAAAAAGTGAATATACCAGGTTAAAAACTAGAAGGCCTATCTGAGAAACCACTGTGTTATAGCATTTATTTCACAAAATTAGACCTTTCTTTTCCTTCAGCAGTTTGGAAACACTGTTTTTGTAGAAACTGTGAAGGGATATTTGGGAGCACATTGAGGCCTATGGTGAAAAAGAAAATATCTTCAGGTAAAAATTACAAAGAGGCTTCCTGAGAACCTGCTTTAGGATGTATGCATTCATCTCATGGAGTTATATTTTTCTTTTGATTCAGCAGCTGGGAAATATTGTTTTTGTCCATTCTGCAAGTGAACATTTGGGAGCTCATTGAGGCCAATAGCAAAAACATGAATATACCAGGATAAAAACCAGTAAGAAGATTTCTGAAAAACATCTTTGAATGTGTGCATTCATCTCACAGAGTTTAACCTTCCTTTTGACTCAGCAGTTTGGAAACACTTTTTTTTTTCATTCTGCCCATGAACATTTGGAGGCTCATTGAGGCCAATGGGGAAAAAAAGAACATCCCAGGATTAAAACTAGAAGGAAGCGATCTGAGAAACAACTTTGTGATGTGTGCATTCATCTTGCAGAGTTGAAGCTTTCTTCTCGTTCAGCAGTTTGGAAATACTGTTTTTGTTGAATCTGCTAAGGGATACTTGGAAGCACCTTGAGGCCCATGGTGAAAAAGAAAATATCTTAGGATAAAAACTGGAGAGAAGGTTTCTGAGAAACTGCTTTATGATGGGTGCATTTACTTCACAGAGTTAAACCTTTCTTTTCATTCAGCAGTTTGGAACCACTGTCTCTATGTAATCTGAAAAGGGATACTTGGGAGCTCCTTTTGGCCTATGGTGAAAATAAAATATCTTCAGAAAAATACTTTAAGAAGCTTTCTGAGAAACTGCTTTGTGATGTTTGCATTCATGTCACAGAGCTAAACCTTGCTTTTGATTCAGCAGTTTGGAAATGCTCGTTTGTCCATTCTGGGAATGTACATTTGGGAGCTCATTGAAGGCAATGGGGAAAAATGAATATCCCAAGGTAAAAAATAGAAGGAAGCTATGTGATAAACTGCTTTGTATTGTGTGCTTTCATCTCAGAGTGAAACATTTGTTTTGATTTAGCAGTTTGGAAGCACTTTTTTTGTCCATTTTGTGAATGCATATTTGGGAGCTCATTTTGTCCAAAGGTGACAAAGTGAATATCCCAGGATAAAAACCAGAAGGAATGTATCTGAAAAACAACTTGTTTATGTTTGCATTCATCATGCAGAGTTAAAACTTTCTTTTGGGCCGGGCACGGTGGCTCAAGCCTGTAATCCCAGCACTTTGGGAGGCCGAGACGGGCGGATCACGAGGTCAGGAGATCGAGACCATCCTGGCTAACATGGTGAAACCCCGTCTCTACTAAAAATACAAAAAAC
>NC_037688.1:585415-635126 GCF_003255815.1 Theropithecus gelada
TTGTGGGGGGCGGAGACCCGGCCCCTCCCCCCCGCCCGGGGGGCCCAAGGGGACCCCCTTCTAAAAAAAAAAAAAAAAAAAAAAAACTTTCTTTTGATTCAGCAGTTTGAAAAAACTGTTTTTGTCCATTCTGTGAATGGTCATTTGGGATCTCAATGAGGCCAAAAATGAAAATTGGATACCCCAGTATAAAAACTACAAGGAAGCAATCTGAGAAACTGGTTTGTGATGTGTGCATTCATCTCACAGAGTTAAACCTTTCTTTTCATTCAGCAGTTTGGAAACAGTATTTTTGTCCATTCTGCCAATGGACATTTGGGAGCTCATTGAGGCCAATAGTGAAAAAGTAAATGTCCCAGGATAAAAAATAGAAAGAAGGTTTCTGAGAAACAGCTTTGCTATGTGAGCATTCACCTCACAGAGTTAAACCTTTCTTTTAATTCAGCAGTTTTGGAAACACTGTCTTTCCCATTCTACGAATGGACATTTTGGAGTGCATTGATGCACGTTGCGAAAAGGCGTTTATCCCAGGATAAAAACTAGAAAGAAGCTATCTGAAAAATTGCCTTGTGATGTTTGAATTTACCTTGCAGAGTTAAACCTTTCTTTTCATTCAGCAGTCTGGAAACACTATTTTGTAGAATCTGTGAAGGGATTTTTGGGAGTGCATTGAGGCCTATGGTGAAAAAGAAATCTCTTCAGATAGAAACTACAAAGAAGTTTTCTGAGAAACTCCTTTGTGATGTTTTAATTCATCTCACAGAGTTAAACTTTTCTTTTCATTTAACTGTTTGGAAACAATTTTTTTTGTCCATTCTGTGAATGAACATTTTGGGGTCTCATTGAGTCCAATTGTGAAAAAGTGAATATCCTATGATAAAAATTGGAAGGAAATTACCTGAGAAACCACTTTGTGATTTGAACATTCATTTGGCACAGATAAAACTTTCTTTGGATTGGACAGTTTTGAAACACTTTTTTTACCCTTCTGCAGATGGACATTTGGGAGCTCATTGAGGCCAGAGGTGAAAAAGGAATATCCCAACCTAAAAACTAGAAGGAACCTACCTGAGAAACTGCTCTGTGATGTGAGCATTCATCTCAAAGGGTTAAAAGTTTCTTTTATTCATCAGTTTGAAAACACTGTTTTTGAAGGATCTGTGAAGGAATATATAGGAGCACATTTTGGACTATGGTAAAAAAGGAAGTATCTTCAGGTAAAAACTAAAATACCGTTTTCTTAGAATCTGCTTTGTTATGTGTGCATTCATCTCACAGAGATAACCTTTCTTTTCCTTCAGCAATTTGAAACCACTGTTTTTGTAGAAACTGTGTAGAGATATTTCAGAGTGCATTGAAGCCTATGGTGAAAAAGAAAATACATTTGGTGAAAACTAGAAAGAAGCTTTCTGAGAAACTGCTTGGCGATGAGTACATTTATCTTGCAAGAGTTAAAACTTCTTTTTACTGAGCAGTTGGGAAACACTGTTTTTGTCCATTCACAGAATGGACATTTGTGAGCTCATTGAGGCCAATAGTGAAAAAGTAAATATCAAAGGATAAAAACTACAAGGAAGCTAACTGTGAAACCCCTTTGTGATGTGTGGGTTTATCGGGCATATTTAAACTTTTGCTTTGACTCAGCTGTTTGGAAACACTGATTTTGTCATATCTGTGAATGGACATTTGGGAACTCATTGAGGTCAAAGGTGATAAAGAGAATATCCCAGGATAAAAATTAGAAGGAAGCTATCTGAGAAACTGCTTTGTGATGTGTGCATTTGTCTCACAGAGTTAACCCTTTCATTTGATTCAGCAGTTTGGAAACACTGTTTTTGTCCACTCTGTGAATGATCATTTGGGAGCTCATTGAGACCAACAATATTAAAGCAAATATCCCACGATAAAAACTAGAAGGAAGATATCTGAGAAACTACTTTGTGATGTGTGCATTCATCTGGCACAGTTAAACCTTTTTTGATTCAGGAGTTTGGAAAAACTGTTTTTGCCCTTTCTGTGAATGGAGATTTTGGAATTCACTAAGGTCAATGGCAAAAAAGCAAATATCCCAGGATAAAAATCAGAAGGAAGCTATCTGAGAAACTGCCTTGTAATGTAAGCTTTAATCTCACAGAGTTAAACCTTCCTTTTCACTCAGAGTTTGGATACACTGTTTTGTTCATTCTGCATATAGACATTTGGGAGTGAATTGAGGCCGATGTTGAAAAGGAAAATATCTTCAGATAAAAACTGATAAGACACTTTCTGAGAAACTGCTTTGTTTTTTTGCATTCATCTTAAAGAGTTAAATCTTTCTTTAATTCAGCAGTTTGGAAGCACTGTTTTGTCCATTCTGCAAATGGACATTAAAGAGCGCAATGAGGCCAATGGTGAAAAGTGAATATTACATTGTAAAAACTAGAAGGAAGGTATCTGAGAAACCACATTATGATGTGTGCATTTTTGTCTCAGATTTCAAACTTTCTTTTCACTCAGCAGTTTGGAAACACTGTTTTTGTAGAAGCAGCAAAGGGATATTTGGGAGCAGCTTCAGGCCTATGGTGAAAAAAATACCTTCAGATAAAAACTAGAAAGAAGCTTTGTGACAAACTGCTTTGCAATGTGTGCATTCATATCACTGAGATAAACTTTTCTCTTGAATTAGGAGTTTGTAAAGACTATTTTTGTACATTCTGCAAACGGAGATTTAAATGCTCATTGAGGGCAATGGTGAAAAAGTGAATATCCCAGAATAAAAACTGTAAGGAAGCTATTTGAGAAACCGTTTTGTGATGTGTGTTTTCATCTCGCATAGTTAAACGTTTCTTTCAATTCAGCAGCTTGGAAACACTGTTTTTGTCATTTCTGGGAGTGGACATTTGGGGACTCATGGAAGTCAGTAGTGAAAAAGTGAATATCCCAGGATAAAAACTAAGAGGAAGCTCTCTGGGAAACTGGTTTATGGTGTGTGCATTAATCTTGCACAATTAAATCTTTCTATTCATTCAGCAGTTGTTTCCAAATTTCTATATCCCAAGAAAGATTTAACTCTGTGAGATGAATGCACACATTTCAAAGCAGTTTTCAGATAACTTCCTTCTGCTTTTATCGTGGGATATTCTCTTTTTTGTTATTGGCCTCAATGAGCTCTCAAACATCCATTTGCAGAATGAACAAAAACAGTGTTTCCAAACTGCTGAATGGAAAGAAATATTTAACAGTGCAAGATGAATGCAGATATCACATAACGGTTTTTCAGAGAGTTTCCTTCTAGTTTTTATCAGGGAATATTCCCTTTTTCATCATTGGCCTCAATGAGCTCCCAAATTGCCATTCACAGAATGGACAACAACAGGGTTTCCAAATGGCTGAATCAAAAGAAAGGTTTAACTGGATGAGATGAATGTACACATCACAAAGTGGTTTCTCAGGTAGCTTCCATCTTGTTTTTATCCTCAGATATTCACTTTTTTGCCATTGGCCTCAATGAGCTCAGCTTCTTTATAGTTTTTATCAGAAGATATTTTCTTTTTCACCATACACCTCATTGCCTTTCCAGATGTCTTTTCACAGATCCTACAAAAACAGTGCTCCAAACTACAGAATGAAAACAAAGATTTAAGTCTGAGAGATGAATGCACACATATCAAAGTGGTTTATCAGATGGATTATTCTTGGTTTTCATCCTGGGACATTGGCATTTTCATCTTAGGATTCATGAGCTCCCTAATGTGCATTGGCAGAGTGGACAAAAGCAGTGTTTCCAAACAGCTCTATCAAAACAAAAGTTTAACTCTGAGATGAATGCACACATCACAAAGCAGTTCTCAGATGCTTTCTGGTTTTTATCCTGGGATATTTGTTTTTACACCATTGTCCCCAATGTGTTCCCAAATGCCCATTCACAGAATGGACAACAGTGTTTCCAAACTGCTGAATCAAAAGAAAGATTTAACTCTGTGAGATGAATGCACTCATCACAAAAAAGTTTCTCAGATAGCTTCCTTCTGGATTCTTTTCCTGGGATATTTGCTTTTTCACCTATTGCCTCTATGAGCTCCCAAATGTCCATTCACAGAATGGACAACAACAGTGTTCCTAAACTGCTGAATCAAAAGAAACGTTTAACCCTGTGAGATGAATGCACACATCACAAAGCAGTTTCTCATACAGCTTCTTTCTGGTTTTTATCTGAAGATACTTTATTTTTCACCATAGTCCACAATGTGCCCCAGATTATCCCTTTGCAGATTGTATAAAAACAGTAATTCCAAACTACTGAATGAAAATAAAGGTTTAACTCTGTGAGGTGCTTGCACACATAACAAAGCTGTTTCACATATAGCTTCATTCTAGTTTTTATCCTGGGATATTTTCTTTTTTGCCATTGGCCTCAATGAGATCCCAAATATCCATTCACAGAACGGATAAATACAGTGTTTCCAAACTGCTGAGCCCAAAGAAAGATTTAACTCTGTGAGGTGAATGCACACATCATGAAGTGATTTCTCAGATAGCTTCCTTATAGATTGTATCCTGAGACATTCACTCTTTTGCCATTGACCTCAATGAGCTCCCAAATGTCCATTCACACAATGGACAAAAACAGTGCTTCCAAAGTGCTGAACCAAAAGAAAGCTTTCACTATGGGAGATGAATGCGCACATCACAAAGCAGTTTCTCAGATAGTTTCTTTCTAGTTTTTATCTGAAGATATTTTCTTTTCCTCCATAGGCCTCAAAGTGCTCCCAAATATCCTTTCACAGATACTTCAAAAACAGTGTTCCCAAACTGGTGAATGGAAAGGAAGCTTTAACAAGGTGAGATGAATGCACACATCCCAAAGCAGTTTCTCAGATAGTTTTCTCTTAGTTCTTATCCTGTGATGTTTGGCTTTTTGAAATTTGCCTCAATGAACTCCCAAATGTCTATTCACAGAATGGACAAAAACTGTTTCCAAACTGCTGAATTAAAGAATAGTTTAACACTGTGAGATTAATGTACACATCACAAAGCAGTTTCTCAGAAAGCTTCTTTTTAGTTGTGATCTGAAGGTATTCCCTTCTTCACCCTAGGCCTCAATGCCCTCTGAAATATTCCTTGACAGATTCTACAATAACAGTATTTCCAAACTGTTGAATGAAAAGAAAGGTTTAATTCTGCTAGATGAATGCACACATTACAAAGCAGTTTCTGATTGCTTCCTTTTGGCTCTTATCCTGGGACATTCAATTTTTGGCCATTGGCCTCAATGAGCTCCCAAATATCCACTTACAAAATGGAGAAAAATAGTGCTTCAACACTGCTGAATGAAAATAAAGGTTTAACTCTCCGAGAAATACGCGCACATCATAAAGCAGTTTCTCCGATATCTTCCTCTGGGTTATTATCCTGGGACTTTCACTTTTTCATCTTAGGCCTCAAAGCACTCCCTAATGTGCATGTGCAGAGTGGACAAAAACAGTGTTTCCAAACTTCTGTATCCAAAGAAAGGTTTAACACTGTGAGATGAATGCACACTTCTCAAAAGGATTTTCAGATGATTTCCTTCTGTTTTTATCCTGGGATATTCACTTTTTTGCCATTGGTCTCAATGAGCTCCCAAATATTAATTCATAGAATGGACAAAAAGAGTCTTTCCAAAATGTTGAATAAAAGGAAAGGTTTAATGGTGTGAGATGAAAGCACATATCACAAAAGTGGTTTCTCAGATAGCTTCTTTCTAGTTTTCATCCTGGGATATTCCCTTTTTTGCCATTGGCCTCAATGAGCTCCCAAATGTCCATTCGCAGAATGGACAACAACAGGGTTACCAAACTGCTGAATCAAAAGAAAGGTTAAATCTGTGAGATGAATGTACACATCACAAAGTGTTTTCTCAGATGAATTCCTTCTAGTTTTTATCCCTGGATATTTACTTTTTTGCCATTGGCCTCAATGAGCTCAGCTTCTTTCTAGTTTTTATCAGAAGATGTTTTCTTTTTCACTATAGGCCTCATTGCCTTCCCAAATATCCTTTCACAGATTATACAAAAACAGTTTCAAAACTACAGAATGAAAACAAAGGTTTAAATCTGTGAGATGAATGCAAACATCTCAAAGTGGCTTCTCAGATGGCTTCTTATTAGTTTTTTTCCTGGGACGTTCACATTTTCAAATTAGGCCTCAGTGAGCTCCCTAATGTGCATTGACAGAGTGGACAAAAGCAGTGTTTCCAAACTGTTGCATCAAAAGAAAAGTTTAACTCTGTGAGCTGAATGCAAACATCACAAAGCAGTTCTCAGATAGCTTCCTCTCTGGTTTTTATCCTGGGATATTCATTTTTTCACCATTGTCCTCAATAAGTTTCCAAATGTCCATTTACAGAATGGCCAACAACAGTGTTTCCAAACTGCTAAATCAAAATAAAGGTTTAACTCTGTGAGATGAATGCACACATAACATAGCAGTTTCTCAGAGGGCTTATTTCTAGTTTTTATCTGAAGATATTTAGTTTTCCACCTTAGACCTCAAAGTGCTTCCAAATATCCCTTTGCAGATACTTCAAAAACAGTGTGTCTGAACTGGTGGATTGAAAAAAAATATTTAACCATACGAGATGAATGCATACATCCCAAAGCAGTTTCTCAGATAACTTCCTCTTTCTTTGTATCCTGGGACATTCAATTTTTTGAAATTGGCTTCAAAGATTTCCCAAATGTCCATTCACAAAATGGACAAAAACAGTGTTTCTAAACTGCTGAATCTAACGAACGGTTTATCTTTGTGAGATGAATGCAGACATCACAAAGCAGTTTCTCAGAAAGCTTCTTTTCAATTGTCATCTGAAGGTATTCTCTTCTTCACCCTAGACCTCAATGCACTGCAAAATATTCCTTGGCAGATTCTACATAATGGCATTTCCAAACTGTTGAATGAAAAGAAAGGTTGAACTCTGCTAGATGAATGCAAATATCACAAACCTGTTTCTCAGATTGCTTCCTTTTAGTTCTTATCCTGGGACATTCTATTGTCGGCTATTGGCCTCAATGAGCTCCCAAATATCCATTCGCAGAATGGAAAAAAATAGTACTTCAAAGTACTAAATGAAAAGAAAGGTTTATATCGGCTAGATAAATGCACACATCACATAGCTCTTTGTCAGATAGCTTCCTCTTAGTTTTTTCCTGGGACATTCACTTTTTCATCTTAGGCCTCAATGGGCTACCTAATGTGCATTCACAGAGAGGACAAAAACAGTTTTTCCAAACTGCTGTATCTAAAGAAACGTTTAACTCCGTGAGATGAATGCACACATCTTAATGCACTTTTCAGATAACTTCTTCCTGTTTTTATCCTGGGATATTTGCTTTTTTGTCATTGGCCACAATGAGCTCCCAAATATCCAACAACAGTGTTTCCAAACTGCTGAATCAAAAGAAAGGTTTATGTGGGTGAAATGAATGAACACATCACAATGTAGTTTCTCCAATACCTTTCATCTAGATTTTATCCTGGGATATTCAATTTTTGCCATTGGCCTCAATGAGTTCAGTTTTTTCTAGTTTATCAGAAGATAATTTCTTTTTTTTAACATAGGCCACATTGCCTTCCCAAATGTCCTTTTGTGGATGTTACAAAAACAGTGTTTCCAAACTGCAGAATGAAAAGGAAGGTTTAAGTCTGTGAGATGAATGCACACATCACAAAGCAGTTTCTCAGATGACATCTTAGTTTTTAACCTGGGACATTCACATTTTTGACTTAAGCCTCAAGGAGCTCCCTCATGTGCATTCACAGAGTGGACAAAAACAGTGTTTTGAAACTGCTGTTTCCAAAGAAAGGTTTCAGACTGCAAGATGAATGCATACATCACAAAGTGGTTGTCAGAGAGCCTCCTTCTGGTTTTATCCTGGGATGTTCATTTTTTTTGCTATTGTCCGCAATGAGCTCTCAAATGTCCAATCTGTGAATGGATGAAAACAGTGTTTCCAAACGGCTGAATCAAAAGAAATGTTTAGCTCTGTGAGATGAATGCAAACATCACAAAGTAGATTCTGAGAAGGATTATTTCTAGTATTTATCTGAGGACATATTCTTTTTCACCAAAGGCCTCAATGTACTCCCAAATGTCCATTTGCAGATTCTACAAAAATAGTGTTTGCAAACTGCTGAATGAAAACAAATACGTAACTCCTTGAGCTGACTGCACACATCACAAAGTGGTTTCTACAAATAGCTTTCTTGTTGTTTTTACCCTGGGATATTCGCTTTTTTGCCATTTGCCTTGGTGAGCTCCCAAATGTCCATTTGCAGAAAGTACAAAAACAGTGTTTCCAAACTGCGGAATCAAAAGAAATTTTTAAATCTGTGAGATGAATTCACGCTTCACACAGCAGTTTCACAGAAAGCTGGTTTCTAGTTTTTATCTGAAGATATGCTCTTTAACACCATAGGCCTCAAAGTGCTCCCAAATGTAAATTTGCAGATTCTACAAAAAGAGGTATTCCAAACTGCTGAATGAAAAGAAAGATTTAACTCCTCTAGCTGAATGCAAACGTCACAAAGTGGTATCTCAGATAGGTTCCTTGTAGTTTCTCTCCTGGGATATTCATTTTTTGGTTATTGGCCTCAATGAACTCCTAAATGCCATTCGCAGAATAAACAAAAACAGTGTTTCCAAACTGTTGAATCCAAAGAAATGTTCAACTCTGTGACATGAATGCACACATCACAACGTGGTTTCTCAGATTAGTTATTCTTAGTTTTCATCCTGTGATATTAATTTTTTCACCATTGCCCTCAATGAGCTTCCAAATGTCTATTCACAGAATGGACAAAAACAGTGCTTTCAAACTGCTGAATCAAAAGAAAGTTTTAAGTGAAGAATGCACACATCGTGAAACAGTTTCTCAGATATCTACCTTCTAGTTTTTATCCTGGGATATTCTCTTTTTCACCATTGACCTTAGTGAGCTCCCAAAAGTCATTTCACAGAATGGACAAAAACAGTGTTTCCAAACTCCTGAACCAAAAGAAAAGTTTAACTCTGTGAGATGAATGTACACATCATAAAGCAGTTTCTCAGAAAACTTCTTTCTGGTTTCTATCTGAAGATATTTTCTTTTCACCATAGGCCTCAATGTGCTCCCAAATATCCCTTTAAAGATTCTACAAAAACAATATTTCCAAAATGTTGAATGAAAAGAAAGATTTAACTCCTACAGCTGAATGCACACATCACAAAACAGTTTATCAGATAGCTTCCTTCTGGTTTTTATGCTGGGACATTCTATTCTTCTCCATTGGCCTCAAGGAGCTTCCAAATGTCCATTCACAGAATGGGGAAAAAAAGTGTTTCCAAACTGCTGAATCAAAAGAAAGGTTTAACTCTGTGAGATGAAGGCACACATCACAAAGTAGATTCTCAGAAAGCTTCTTTATAGTTTTTCTCTGAAGATGTTTTCTTTTAAATCATAGCACTCAATGTGTTCCCAAATATCCCTTCACAGGTACTACAAAAGCAGTGTTACCAAACTGCTGAATGGAAAGAAAGGTTTAACTCTGTGAAATGAATGCACACATCACAAATTGGTTTCTCATGGAACTTCATTCTATTTTTTATCCTGGGATAGTCGTTTTTTGCCATTGGCCTCAAGGAGCTCCCAAACGTCCATTAACAAAATAGACAAAAACAGTGTTTCCAAACTGCTGAATCAAAAGAAATGTTTAACTCTGTGAGATGAATTCATACATCACAAAGCAGTTTCTCAGAAAGCTTCTGTCTAGTTTTTATTTGCAGATATTATCTTTTTCACCATAGGCCTCAATGCACTCCCTGATATCCCTTGACAGATTCTACAAAAACACTGTTTTCAAACTGCTGAATAAAAATAAAGGTTTAACTCTGTGAGATGAATGCACACATCACAAAGTGGTTTCTCAGATAGCTTCCTTCTAGTTTTAACTTGGGATAATCATTTTTCACCATTGGCCTCAAGGAGCTCCAAAATGTTCATTCACAGTATGGACTAAAACAGTGTTGCAAACTGCTGAATCAAAAGGAAGGTTTAAGTCTGTGAGATGAATGAACATATCATGAAGCAGTTACTCAGAAAACATCTTTCTACTTTTAATCTGAAGATATTTTCTTTTTCACTATAGGCATCAATGCACTCCAAAATGTCCACTCACAGATTCTACAAAAACCACGTTTCCAAACTGCTGAATGAATATAGAGGTTTAACTCTGTGAGATGAATGCACACACCACAAAATGGTTGCTCAGAGTGCTTCCTCTTAGTTTTTATCCTAGGACAATCAATTTTTTGCTACTGGCCTCAGTGTACTCCAAAATGCCCATTTGCTGAATGGAAAAATACAGTATTTCCAAACTGCTGATTGGAAGGAAAGTTTTTATTCTGTGAGATGAATGCACACATCAAAAAGCAGGTGTTCAACTAGCTTCCTCTTATTTTTTTTTTCCTGGGATATTCGATTTTTCACCCTTAGCTTCAAAGAGTTCCCAAATGTCCATTCACAGAATGGACAAAAACAGTTATTCCAAACTGGTGAATCAAAAGAAAGGTTTAACTCTGTGAGATGAATGCACACATCACAAAGCAATTTCTCAGATCAGAATGCATTTTTCTAGTTTTTATCAGAAAACATTTTCCTTTTCACTATTGGCCTCAATGAAATTCCAAAAGTCAATTTGAGGAATGGACAAAAACAGTGTTTCCAAACTTCTTAAACCAAAAAAAGTTTAAATATGTGAGATGAATGCACACATCACAAAGCAGTTTCTCAGAAAAATTCTTTCTGGTTTCTATCTGAGGATTTTTTCTTTTTCACCACAGGCTTCAACGCGCTCTCAAATATACATTCACAGGTGTTACAAAACAGTGTTCCCAAACTGCTGAATGAAAAGAAAGGTTTACTCTGCAAGATGAATGCAAACATCACAAAGCAGTTTCTCAGAGAGTCTCCTCTTGGTTTGTATCCTGGGACATTCGATTATTCGCCATTGGCTTCAATGATTTCCTAAGGGACCATTTGCAGAATGCACAAAAACAGTGTCTCCAAACTGCTGAATGAAAAGAATGATTTAACTCTTCCAACTGAATACACACATCCAAAGAAGTATCTCAGATAGCGTCCTTCTGTTTTTATTCTGGGATATATGCTTTTTTGCCATAGGCCTCAATGAGCTCCCAAATGTTCATTTGCAGAAAGGACAAAAACAGTGTTTCCAAACTGATGAATCAAAAGAAAGTTTTAACAATGTGAGCTGAATGTACACATCACAAACCACTTTCTCAGATAGCTTCCCTCTAGTTTTTATCCTGGGATATTCACTTTTCGCCTTTGGCCTCTATGAGCTCCCAAATGTCCATTAGCAGAATGGATAAAAACAGTGTTTCCAAACTGCTGAATCAAAAGACTATGTTTAACTCCATGAGATGAATTCACACATCACAAAACAGTTTCTCAGAAAGGTTCTTTCTAGTTTTTATCTGAAGATATTACCTTTTTCACCATAGACCTCAATGCCCTTCCTGATATCCCCTTTGTAGATTCTAGAAAAACACTATTTCCAAACTGCTGAATGAAAATAAAGGTTTAACTCTGTGAGATGAATGCATACATCACAAAGTGGTTTCTCAGATAGCTTCCTTCTGGTTTTTATCCTGGGATATTCGTTTTTTACCATTGGCCTCAAGGTGCTCCCAAATATTTATTTGCAGAATGGACAAAAACAGTGTTTCCAACTTGCTGAATCAAAAGAAAGTTTTAACTCTGTGAAGTGAATGCAAACATCACAATGTAGCTTCTCAGAGAGCTTCTTTCTAGGTTTTATCTGAAGATGTTGCCTTTTTCAACATAGGCCTCAATAGACTCCCAAATAGCCCTTTGATGATTCTGCAAAAAACGGTTTTTCCAATCTGTAGAATAAATAGAAAGTTTAATTCTGTGAGATGATTGCACACATGACAAAGCAATTTCTCATAGAGCTTCATTCTTGTTTTTATCTTGGTATAATCATTTTTCACCATTGGCTTCAATGAGCTCTAAATGTCCATTCACAAAATGGACTAAAAGAGTGTTTCCAAACTGCTGAATCAAAAGGAAGGTTTAACTCTGTGAGAAGAAAGAACATATCAAAAAGCAGTTACTCAGCAAGCATCTTTCTACTTTTTACCTGAAGATGTTTTCTTTTTCACTATAGGCATCAATGCATTCCCAAATGTCCACTTACAGATTCTACAAAAACCGTACTTCCAAACTGCTGAATGGGTATAAAGATTTAACTCTGTGAGATGAATGCACACATCACAAAGTGGTTTCTCAGATAGTTTCCTGCTAGTTTTTATCCTGGGATAATCATTTTTCACCATTGGCCTCAGTGCACTCCCAAATGTCCATTAGCAGAATGGACAAAACCAGTGTTTCCAAACTGCTGAATCAAAAGAAAGTTTTTACTCAGAGAGATGAATGCACACATCACAAAACGGTTTCTCAGATAGCTACCTTGTAAGTTTTATCCTGGGGTATTCTCCTTTTCACCATTGGTTTCAGTGAGCTGTCAAAAGTCAATTCACGGAATGGACCAAATCAGTGTTTCCAATCTACTGCATCGAAAGGAAAGCTTAATTCTGTGAGATGAAAGTACACATCACAAAGTAGTTCCTCAGAAAACTTCCTTCTAGTTTATATCTGAAGATATTTCCTGTTTCACCATAGGCCTCAAAGCATTCCCAAATATCCCTTTGAAGATTCTACAAAAACAGGGTTTCCAAACTGCTGAATGAAAAGAAAGATTTAACTTCTCTAGCTGAATGCACACATCACAAAGCAGTTTGTCAGATAGCTTCCTTCTAGTTTTTATGCCGGGTCATTCGATTTTTCTTTCCTGGTCTCAAGGAACTTCCAAATGTCCATTCACAGAATGGGAAAAAAAGGTGTTTCCAAATTGCTGCATCAAAAGAATGGTTTAACCCTGTGAGATGAAGACACATCACAAAGCAGATTCTCAGAAAGCTTCTTTCTAGTTTTTATCTGAAGATATTTTCTTTTTCACCATAGCACTCAGTGTGCTCCTGAACGTCACTTCAGAGATCCTATGAAAACAGTGTTTTCAAACTGCTGAGTGGAAAGGAAGGTTTAACACTGTGAGATGAATGCACACGTCACAACGCAGTTTCTCAGATAGCTTCATTGTAGTTTTTATCTGAATATATTTTCTTGTTCATCATAGGCCTCAATGCTCTCCCAACCATACTTCACAGGTGTTACAAAAACAGTGTTCCCAAACTGATGAATGAAAAGAAAGTTTTATCTCTGTGAGATGAATGCTCACATCACAAAGTAGTTTCTCAGATAGCTTCCTTCTAGTTTTTATCCTGGGATATTCATATATCACCATTGACCTCAAGAAGCTCTCAAATGTCCATTTGCAGGATGGACAAAAACAGTGTTTCCAAACTGCTGAATCAAAGGAAAGTTTTAATTCTGTGAAATGAATGCAGACATCACAATGCAGTTTATCAGATGGCTTCTTTCAAGGTTTCATGTGAGGATATTTTTGTTTTCACCATAGGCCTCAATAGGCTAGCAAATAACTTCTTGCAGATTTTACAAAAACAGTGTTTCCAAACTGCTGAATGGAAACAAAGGTTTAATACTGCGCAATGAATGCAAACATCCCAAAGCAGTTTCTCAAAGAGCCTCCTCTTGGTTTTTATTCTGGGACATTTGATTATTCGCCGTTGGCTTCACTGAATTCCTAAGAATTAATTTGCAGAATGCACAAAAGCAGTGTTTCCAAACTGCTGAATGAAAAGAATGATTTAACTCTGCCAGCTGAATGCACACATTCCAAAGCGGTACCTCAGATAGCTACCTTCTGTTTTCACTCTGGGATATATACTTTTTCGCCATTGGCCTCAATGTGCTCCCTAATGTTCATTTGCAGAAAGGACAAAAACAGTGTTTCCAAACTGCTGAATCAAAAGAAATGTTTAACTCTGCGAGCTGAATGCACACATCACAAAACAGTTTCTCAGATAGCTTCCTTCTAGTTTTTAGCTTGGGATATTTGCTTTTTTGCCCTTGGCCTCAATGAGCTCCCAAATGTCCATGAGTAGAATGGACAAAAACAGTGTTTCTGAACTGCTGAATCAAAAGAAATGTTTAACTCTGTGAGATTAATTCACACATCACAAAGCAATATATCATAAAGCTTCTTTCTAGTTTTTATCTGAGGATATTGTCTTTTTCACCATAGGCCTCAATGCATTCCCTGATATCCCTTTGCAGATTCTACAAAAACAGTGTTTCCAAACTGCTGAATGAAAATAAAGGTTTAACTCTGTGGGATGAATGCACACATCACAAAGTGATTTCTCAGATAGCTTCCTTCTAGTTTTTATCCTGGGATATTCTTTTTTTGCCCTTGGCCTCAAGGAGTTCCCAAATGTCCATACACAGAATGGATAAAAACAGCATTTCCAAACTGTATAATCAAAAGATAGTTTTAGCTCTGTTAAATGAATGCAAACATTGCAATGCAGTTTCTCAGAAGGCTTCTTTCTAGGTTTTACCTGAGGATGTTTTCTTTTTCAACATCGGCCTCAAAGGGCTCCCAAATATTCCTTTGAAGATTCTACAAAAATGGTTTTTCCAATCTGTAGAATGAATAGAAAGATTTAATTCTGCGAGATGATTGCACACATCACAAAGCAGTTTCTCATAGAGCTTAATTCTAGTTTTTACCCTGGGATAATCATTCTTTGCCATTGGCCTCAATGAGCTCCCAAATGTCCATTCACAGAATGGACTAAAACAGTGTTTCCAAACTGTTGAATCAAAAGGAAGGTTTAAGTCTGTGAGATGAAAGCATACATCACATAACAGTTCCTCAGGTAGCTTCTTTCTAGTTTTTATGCTGGGAAATTCACTTTTTCACCATTGGCCACAAGGAACTCTGAAATGTCCATTCACAGAATGGACAAAAACAGTGTTTCCAAACTGCCAGATTAGAACAATAGTTTAACACTGTGAGATGAACACACACATCACAAAGCAGTTTCTCAGAAAGCTTCCTTGTAGTTTTTAATCCTAGGATATTTGCTTCTCCACCTTGGCCTTATTGTACTCACAAATATCCATTCATAAAATGGTCAAAAACAGTGTTTCCAAACTGCTGAATGAAAAGAAAAGTTTCACTCTCTGAGATGAATGCACAAATCACAAAGCAGTTTATCAGAAAGCTCCTTTCTAGTTTTTATCTTAAGATATTTTCTTTTTCAGCATAGGACTCATTGTGATCCCAAATATCCCTTCTCAAATTCTACAAAAACAGTGTTTCCAAAATGCTGAATGGAAAGAAAGGTTTATCTCAATGAGATGAATGCACACATCACAAACATTTTCTCAGAAAGCTCCTTTCTAGTTTTTGTGTGAAGATATTTACTTTTTCTCCATTGGCCTCAACATGTTCTCAAATATCCCATCAAAGATTCTACAAAAACAGGGTTTCCAAATTGCTGTATGAAAGAAAGGTTTAACTCTGTGAGGTGAATGTCTACATCACAAATGGTTTCTCAGACAGATTCTTTCTAGATTTTATCCTGGGATATTCGCTTTTTCACCATTGGTCTCAATGAGCTCCCAAATGTCCACTTGCAGAATGGAGACAAACAGTGTTTTCAAACTACTGAATCAAAAGAAAGGTTTAATTCTGTGAAATCAATGCACACATCACAAAGCAGTTTCTCAGAAAGTTTCTTTCAATTTTTTTCTGAACATATTTTATTTTATACCTTATGCCTTAATGTGCTCCAAAATATCCCTGCACAGATTCTACAGAAACACTCTTTCCAAACTGCTGAATGAAAAGAATGAATTACCTCTCTGAGATGAATGCACCCATTACAAATCAGTTACTCAGATAGCTTCTATGTAGTTTTTATCTGGGGAGATTCACTTTTGCACTTTTGACCTCAAAGTGCTCCCAAATGTCCATTTACAGAATAGACAAAAACAGTGTTTCCAAACTGCAGAATGAAAAGAAGGGTTTATCTCTGTGAGATGAATGCTCACAGCACAAAGCGGTTTCTCATGTAGTTTTCTTCTAGTTTTTATCCTGGGGTATTCTCTTTTTTTCCATTGACCTCAATGCGCTCCCAAATGTTCATTGGCAGAATAGACAACAGTGTATCCAAACAGCTGAATCAAAAGAAAGGTTTAACTTTGTGTGACGAATTCACATATCACAAAGCAGTTTCTCAGAAAGGTTCTTTCTAGTTTTTAGCTGAAGATATTTTATTTTCACCATAGGCCTCAATGCACTTCCAAATATCACTTCTGAGATTCTACAAAAACATTATTTCAAAATTGCGGAATGAAAAGGAATGTTTAATTCTGAGAGGTGAATGCACACATCACAAAGCAGTTTCTCAGATAGCTTCCTTCCAGTTTTTATCCTGGGATATTTTCTTTTTCACCATTGGCCTCAATGAACTCCAAAATGTCCAATGGTGGAATGGACAAAAACAGTGTTTATAAACTGCTGAAACAAAAGATAGGTTTAACTCTGTGAGATGAATGCATGCATCACAAAGCAGTTTCTCACATATCTGCCTTCTAGCTTTTATCCTGGGATATTCCCTTTTTTGCCATTGGCCTCAATGAGCTCCCAAATGTCCATTTGCAGAATGGACAAAAACAATGTTTCCAAACTTCTGAATGAAAATAAAAGTTTAACTCTACATGATGAATACAAATGTGCCAAAACAGTTTTTCAGAGTCTCCTTCTCGTTTTTCTCATGGGATATTCGCTTTTTTGCCATTAGCCTCCATGAGCTCCCAAAGGTCCATTTGCAGATGGACAAAAACAATTTTTCCAAAGTGCTCATTCAAAGCAATGATTTAACTCTGTGAGATGAATGCACACATCACAAAGTGCTTTCTCAGAAAGCTTCTTTCTAATTTTTATTGCAAGATATTTTATCACCGTAGGCCTCAAAGTGCTTCCTAATGTTCACTTGCAGAATGTACAACAACAGTGGTTCCAAACTGCTGAATCAAAAGAAAGGTTTAACTCTTTGAGACGAATGCACACATCACAAACCGGTTTCTCAGATAGCTATATTCTAGTTTATATCTCAGGAATTTTTTTTCACCATTGCTTTCAATGAGCTCCTGAATATCCCTGCAGAGATTCTACAAATCAATGTTTCAAAACTGCTGAATGAGAAGAACGTTTTTAATTCTGCATGATGAATGCATGCATGACAAAGTGGTTTTTCAGATAACTTCCTTCTAGTTTTTATCCCAGGATATTTGCTTTTTTCCCATTGGCTTCAATGAGCTCCAAAATGTCCATTTGCAGAATCTACCAAAACATTGTTTCCAAATGACTGAATCAAAAGAAAGTTTTAACTCTGCGAGATGAATGCACACACCACACAGCAGTTTCTCAGACAGCTTCCTTCTGTTTTCATCCTGGGATATTCACTTTCTCACCAATGGTCTCAATGAGCTTCCAAATGTCCATTCGTAGAATGGACTAAAACAGTGTTTTGAAACTGTGGAATGAAAAGAAAGGTTTAACTCTATGAGTTGAATGCACACACTACAAAGCAGTTCCTCAGAAAGGTTCTTTCTGTTTTTTATCTGAAGATATTTTCTTTTTCACCAAAGACCTCAATGAGCTCCCAAATGTCCTTTTGAAGATTCTACAAAAACAGTGCTTACCAACTGCTAAATGAAAAGGAAGGTATAACTCTTTGAGATGAATGCACACATCACATCATAAAGTAGTTTCTCAGAATGCTTCTTTCTATTTTTTTTCTGAAGATATTTTCTTTTTCACTATAGGCCTCATTGCATTACTACATATCCCATCGCAGATTCTACAGAAACAGTGTTTCCAAACTGTTGAATAAAAAGAAAGTTTAGCTATGTGAGATGAATGCACACATCAGAAATTGGTTTCTCTGAAAGCTTCTTTCTAATTTTTATCAGAAGATATTTTCTTTATCACTATATGCCTTAAAGCATTCACAAATGTCCATACACAGAATGTACAAAGACAGTGTTTCCAAACTGCTGAATGAAAGAAAACGTTTAAATGGTGGAGACGAATACACATCAAAAACCAGTTTCTCAGATAGCTATCTTCTAGTCTATATCTTGGTATATTGGCTCTTTTGCCATTGTCAAGTAGTTCCCAAATAATCCTTCAGAGAATCTTTAAAAACAGTGTTTACAAACGGCTGAATGATAAGCAAGGTTTAAATCTGCAAGGTGAATGCAAACATCATAAAGCACAATGAGCTCCTGGATATCTTTTAGGAGATTCTACACAAACAGTGTTTCCAAACTGCTGATTGAAAAGAAAGGATTGTGTCTATGAGATGAATGCACATACCACAAAGCAGTACCTCAGAAAGTGTCTTTCCACTTTTTATCTGAATATATTTTCTTTTTCACCATAGACCACAATGCACTCCCAAATATCCCTCCACACATTCTACAAAAAAGTATTTCTAAACTGCTGAATGAAAATGCACATCACAAAGCAGTTTTTCAGATAGCTTCCTTGTAGATTTTATCCTGGGATATTCAGTTTTTTGACATTGGTCTCAGTGAGCTCCCAAATGTTCATTTGCAGAAAGGAAAAAAACAGTGTTTCCAAACTGCTGAATCAAAAGGGAGGTTTAACTCTGAGAGATGAATGCACACATCACAAAGTGCTGTCTCAGAAAACTTCTTTCTAATTTTTATCATAAGCTATTTTCTTTATCACCATAGGCCTCAAGGTGCTTCCAAATATCCATTCACAGAATGTACAAAGACAGAATTACCAAACTGCTGAAACAAAACTTTGGTTTAATTCTGTGAGATAAATGCATACATTGCTAAGCAGTTTCTCAGATAGCTATTTTCTAGTTTATATCTCCTGATATTTGCTTTTCACCATTGACTTCAATGGGCTCCCGAGTATCCTTTTGGACATCCTACAAAAACAGTGTTTCCAAACTGCTGAATGAAAAGTTTAACTCTGTGTGATGAATACACACATGACAAAGTGATATTTCAGATGGCTTCCTTCTAGTTTTTATCCTGGAATATTCGCTTCTTCGCCATTGGCCTTCATGAGCTCCAAATGTCCTTTCACAGAATGGACAAAAATAATGTTTTCAATGTACTCAATCAAAATAAATGTTTGACTCTGTGAGACAAACTCACACATCACAGAGTAGTTTCTCAGAAAGCTTTTCTGGTTTTTATCTGATGATATTTTCTTTCTCTCCATAGGCTTCAAACGGCTCCCAAATGTCCATTCACAGACACTACAAAAACGTTGTTTACAAACTGCTGAATGAAAAGAAGGATTTAATTTTCACGATGAATGCACACATCAAAAAGTGGTTTCTCAGATAGCTTCCTTTTAGTTTTCATCTTTGGATATTCGCCTTTTGGCCATTGGCCTCTAGGAGATTCCAAATGTCCATTCACAGAATGTACAAAAACAGTGTTTCCAAACTGCTGAATCAAAGCAATGGTTTAACTCAGTGACATGAATGCACGTGCCACAAAGTGGTTTCTTAGAAAGCTTCTTTCTAATTTTTATCACAAGATATTTTCTTCATCACCATAGGTGTCAATGCACTATCAAATGTCCATTCTCAGAATGTAGAAAAACAGTGTTTCCAAACTGATGAATCAAAATAAATGTTTAACTCTGCTAGATGAATGCACATATCACAAAACAGTATCTCAGATAGGTATCTTGTAGTTTAAATCTCGGTATATTTGCTTTTATGAGATTGTCCTCAATGAGATCCCAAATATCTTTTAGGAGATTCTTCAAAAAGAGTGTTTCCAAACTGCTGAATGTAAAGAAACATTGAATTCGCGAGATGAATGCAAACATCACAAAGTGGTTTCTCTGATAGCATCCTTCCAGTTTTTATCCTGGGATACTCACTTTTTGCCATTGGCCACAATGAGCTGCCAAATGACTATTCACTGAATGTGGCAAAACAGTGTTTCCAGCCTGCTGAATGAAAAGAAATGTTTAACTCTGCAAGATGAATGCACACATCACATAGTGATTTCTCAGATAGCTTCCTTCTTGTTTTCATCTTGGGATATTGACTTTTCTTCTTTGGTATCAATGCGTTCCCAAATGCATTTCTTTTCCACCATAGGAATAGCTTTTTTCTGGTTTTTATTGAGGGATAGTCACTTTCTCGCAACTGGCCTCAATGAGCTCCCAAATGTCCATTTGTAGAATGGAAAGCAACAGTATTTTCAACCTGCTGAATGAAAATAAGGGTTTAACACTGTGAGATGATTGCACCCATCATAAAGTGGTTTTTCAGAACGCTTCTTTCTGGTTTTTATCTGAATATATTTTCTATTTCACTGTAGGTCTCTGTGCACTCCCAAGTATTCTTTTGCAGTTTCTACAAAAACAGTGTTTCCAAACTGCTAAATGAAAAGAACATTTCAACTCTGCAAGATGAATGCACACCTCACAAATCTGTTTCTCAGATAGCTTCTTTTTAGTTTTTATCCTGAAATAATTGCTCTTTCACCATTGGACTCAATGAACTCCCAAATATCCATTTGCAGAATGGGAAAAAATAGAGTTTCCAAACTACTGAATCAAAAGAAAGGTTTATCTCTATGAGATGAAGCAAACATCACAAAGCAGTTGCTCAGAAAGTTTCCTTTTGGTTTTTATCAGAAGATATTATACTTTTGACTATAGGCCTCAATGTGTCCCAAATATCCCTTTGCAGATTCTACAAAAACGGGGTTTCCAAACTGCTGAGTGAGAGGAAATATTCAATGTTGCAACATGAATGCACACATCACGAAGTGGTTTCTCACATAGCTTTCTTCCAGTTTTTTTCCTGGGATGTTCACTTTTTGCAATTGGTCTGAATGAGCACCCAAATTCATTCACAGAATGGACAAAAACAGTGTTTCCAAACTGCTGAATCAAAAGAAATATTTACCTCTGTGAGATGAATGCATACATTACAAAGCAGTTTCTCAGAATATTGCTTTCTAGTTTTAATCTGAAGATAATTTCTTTTTCACAATAGGCCTTAATGTGCTCCCAAATATTCCTTCACAGATTCTACAAAAACAGTGTTTCCAAACTACTGAATGAAAAGAAAAGTTTAATTCTGCAAGATGAATGCACACATCACAAAGCAATTTCTCAGATTGCTTTCTACCAGTTTTTATCCTGGGATATTCACTTTTTCTCTATTGGCCTCAATGATCTCCCAAATGTCCTTTTGCAGAATGGACAAAAACCGTATTTCCAAAGTGCTGAATCAAGGAATGGTTTGACTCTGTGAGGTGAATGCACACGTCACAAAGTAATTCCTCAGAAACTTCCTTCTAATTTTTGTCTGAAGATAATTTCTTTTTCACTTCATGTCTCAATGCGCTCCCAAATATTCCTTCACAGATTCCAGGAAGACAGTGTTTCCAAACCGCTGAATGAAAAGAAAGGTTCAACTCTACAAAATGAAGGCACACATCACAAAGTGGTTTCTCAGTTAGATTCCTTCTAGTTTTTATCGTGAAATATTCACTTTTTCAACATTGGATTCAATGAACTCCCAAATATCCATTTACAGAATGGTAAAAAACAGTTTTTCCAAACTGCTGAATCAAAAGAAGGGTTTAACTCTGTGAGATGAATACACACATAACAATTCAGTTTCTCAGAAAGCTTCCTTTTGGTTTTTATCTGAAGATATTTTCTTTTTGACTGCAGACTTCAATGTGCTCCCAAATATCCCATCACAGGTTCTACAACAACAGTGTTTCCAAACTGCTGAATCAAAAGAAAGTTTCAACTCTGCAAAATGAAGGAACAGTTTCTCGGATAGCTTCCTTCCATTTTTTATCCTGGAAAATTCGCTTTTTCACCACTGGCCTCAAAGTGGTCCTAAATGTCCATTCCCAAAATGGACAAAACAGTCTTTCCAAACTGCTGAAGCAAAAGGAACATTTAACTCTGTATGATGAATACTCACAACACAAGCAGTTTCTCAGAAAGCTTCTCTCTAGTTTTAATCTGTAGATATTTTCTTTTTCATTGCAGTCCTGAATGCACTCCTAAATATCCCTTTGAGATTCTACAAAAACAGTGTTTCCAAAGTGCTGAATTAAAAGAAACTTTTACCTCTGCGAGTTAAATGCACATATCACAAGGCGCTTTCTCAGAGAGCTTTCTATTAGTTTTCTTTTCACCCCCCAGGGATATTCATTTTTTTGCCATTGGCCTCCAGGAGATTTTCAATGTCCATGAGCAGAATGGACAAAATCACTGTTTCCAAACTGCTGAATCAAAAGAAAGGTTTAGCTGTGTGAAATGAATGCAAACATCAAAAAGCAGTTTATCAGAAATTTTCTTTCTAGTTTTTATCTGAAGATATTTTCTTTTCAACCATAGGCCTCAAAGCCCTCTGAAATTTCCCTTCACAGATTTTACAAAACAGTATTTCCAAACTGCTGGATATAAAGGGAGATTTAACTCTGCAAGATGAATGCACACATCACAAAGTGGTATCCCAGATAGTTTCCTTCTAGTTTATATCCTGGGATATTTGGTTTTTCATGATTGGCCTCAATGAGCTCCGAAATGTCCATTCCCAGAATGGACAAAAACAATGTTTTCAAACTGTTTAATAAAAATAAAGTTTTATCTTTATGAAATTAATGCACACATGACACAGCAACTTCTCAGAAAGCTACTTTCTAGTTTTAATCTGAAGATATTTTCTTTTTCACTGTAGGCCTTGAAGCAATCCCAAATATACCATTGCAGATTCTAAAAATACAGTGTTTCCAAAGTGCTGATTGAAAATAAAGGTGTATGTAACTCAGTGAGATGAATGAAGACATCACAAAGCCATTTCTCAGATAGTTTCCTTCAAGTTTTTATCATGGTGTATTTGCTTTTTCACCATTGGCCTCTATGAGCTACCAAATGTCCTTTTGCTGAATGGACAAAAACAGTGTTTCCAAACTGTTGAATCAAAGGAAATATTTAATACTATGAAATGAATGCAGACGTCACAAAGCAATTTCTCAGAAAGCTTCTTTCTGGTTTTTATGTGAAGATATTTTCTTTTTCACCATAGCCCTCAATGAGCACCAAAATGTCCATTTGCTGATTCTACAAAAACAGTGTCTCCAAGCTGTTTTATGAGAAGAAATATTTACAACTTTGAGATTAATTCACACATCACAAAATGGTTTCTCAGATACCTTTCTTTTAGTTTTTATACAGGGATATTTGCTTTTTCGCCATTTGCCAGAATGAGCTCCCAAAAGTCCATTTGCAGAATTGACAAAAACAGTGTTTCCAAACTGCTGAATCAAAAGACAGATTTAGCTCTCTGAGATGAATGCACACATCACAAAGCAGTTTCTTAGAAAACTTCTTTCTAATTTTTATCGGAAGATATTTTCTGTTTCATGAGAGAACTCAATGCACTACCAAATATCCCTTTGCAGATTCTACAAAAACAGTGTCTCCAAACTGCTGAATGAAAAGAAAGGTTTAACTCTGCAAGATGAAAGCACACATCACAAAATGGTTTCAGAGACAGCTTCCTTCTGCTTTTTATCCTGGGATATTCGCTTTTTCTCCATTGGCCTCAATGAGATCCCAAATGTACTCTTGCACAGTGGACAAAAACAACACTTCCAAACTGTTGAATCAAAATAATGGCTTACCTCTATGAGATGAATGTACACATTGCAAAGCAGTTTCTCAGAAACCATCTTCCTAACGTTTATCTGAACATATATTGGTTTTCATTATAGGCCTCTATGAACTCCCAAATATAACTTCACATATTCTACAAAAACAGTGTTTCCAAATTGCTAAATGAAAAAAATGTTTTAACTCTGCAAGATGAATGCACACATCACAAAGAAGTTTCTCAGATAGCTTTATGAGAAACTGATTTTTCAGAGAAACTGAAAAATCAGTTTCTCACATAGCTTCCTCTTAGTTTTTATGCTGGGACATTCACATTTTTTCCATTTGTCTCAATGAACTCCGAAATAGTTGCTTTTTCACTGTTGGCCTCAATGAGCCCCAGTTAAACCTTTCTTCTCATTCAGCAGTTGGAAACACTGTTTTTGTAGAATCTGTGAAGAGACATTTGGGATCTAACTGAGGCCAATGGAGAAAAAGCAAACATCCCAGGAGAAAAATGAGAAGGAAGATATTTGATAAACCACTTTGTGATGTGTCCATTCATCTTGCAGAGTTACAATTTACTTTTTATTCAACATTTTGGAAACACTGTTTTTGTAGAATCTGTGAAGGGATATTTGGTAACACATTGAGTCCTGTTGTGAAAAAGAATATATCTGCAGATTAAACTACCAAGAGGTTTTCTGTGAAACTGCTTTGTGATGTGTGCATTCAACTCACAGAGTTACACTTTTCTTTTGATTCAGCAGTTTGGAAACACTGTTTTTTTTCCATTCTGCATATGGATATTTGGGAGCTCATTGAAGCCATTGGTGAAAAACTGAATATCCAAGGATAAAAACTAGAAGTAAGCTATCTGAGAAAGCTCTTGTGATGTGCGCATTCATCTCACAGATTTAAACATTTCTTTTGATTCAGTAGTTTGGAAACACTCTTTTGTCCACTCTGTGAATGGACGTTTGGGAGCTCATTGAATCCAAAGGCTAAAAAGCCAAAATCTCCAGATAAAAATTTGAGAGAAACTATCTGAGAAATCACTCTGTGATGTGTGCATTCAACTCACAGAGTTAACACTTTATTTTGATTCAACAGTTTTTAAACACTGTTTTTGTTGAAACTGTGAAGGGGTATTTGTGAGCACATAGAAGCCTCTGGTGAAAAAGAAAATATCTCCAGATAAAAACTTGAAAGAAACTTTCTGAGAAACAGATTTGTGACTTATTCTTTCATCTTGCAGAGTTGAACTGTACTTTTGATTAATCAGTTTGTAAACACTGTGTTTGTTCATTCATCAAATGAACATTTGGGAGCTCATTGAGGCCAATGGTGACAAAGTGAATATCCCAAGAAAAAAAGTAGATGGATGCTATCTGAGAAACCACTTTGTGATGTGTGCATTCATCTCACAGAGTTAAATATTTCTTATGATTGAGCAGTTGGGAAACATCATTTTTGTCCATTCTGCAAATGGACATTTGGGAGCTCATTGAGGCCAATGGCGAAGAAACAAAAATCCCAACATAAAAACTCAAAGGAAGCTATCTGAAAAACTGCTTTGTGATGTGTGCATTCATTTTGCAGAATTAAACTTTTTTTGATTAGTATTTGGTCTTTTCTGTGAATGGACATTTTGGAGCTCATTGAGGCCAATGGCAAAAAAGTGAATATCCCAGGATAAAAACTAGAAGAATTCACTCTGAAAAACCACTTTGTGATGTGTGCATTCACCACACATTGTGAAACCTTTCTTTTAATTCAGCAGTTAGAAACACAGTTTCTATAGAATCTGTGAAGGGATATTTGGAAAGTATTGAGGCCTATGGTGAAAAAGAAGTGTATCTTCAAATAAAAACTAGAAAGGATCTTTCTGAGAAGCTACTTTGTGATGTGGGCATTCATCCCACAGATTTAAACCTTTCTTTTCACTTAAAAATTGGGGAACACTTTTTTTTCTATTCTGCTCATGGACATTTTGGAGCTCTTTTGAGGCCAATTGCAAAAAAATGAGTATCCCAGCATATTCACTGGAAGGTAACTATCTTACAAACTGCTTTGTGATGGATGCATTCACCTCACACGGTTAAACCTTTCTTTTCATTCTGCAGTTGGGAAACATTGTTTTTGTAGAATCTGTGAAGGGATACTTGGTAGCACATTGAGGCCTATGGTGAAAAAGAAAATATCTTCAGATAAAATCTAGAAAGAAACTTTTTGAGAAACTGCTTTGTGATGTGTGCATTCATCTCACAGAGTTAAACCTTTGTTTTGATTCAGAAGTCTGGAAACACTGTTTTTGTCCATTCTGTGAATGAACATTTTGGAGTTCATTGAGTTCAATTGTGAAAAAGTGAATATCCCAGGATAAATACTAGAAGGAAGCTATCTGAGAAACTGCTTTGGATGAGAGCATTCATCTAGCAGAGTTAAACCTTTCTTTTAATTCATCAGTTTGGAAACGTGGTTTTTGTCTGTTCTGTGAAGGGACGTTTGAGAGCTTAATTGAAAACATGGCAAAAAAGTAAATATCCCAGGATAAAAACTAAAAGGAATCTGTCTGTGAAACTTCTTTGTGATATGTTCATTCATCTTGCAGAGCTAAGCTTTTCTTTTTATGCAGCAGCTTGCAAACATGGTTTCAGTCCATTCTGCGAATTGACATTTGGGAGCTCACTGATGCCAATAGTGTTAGAGACAATATCGCAGGGGAAAAAAAATTTCAAAGGAAACTATCAGAGAAACTGCTTTTTGATGTGGGACTTAACCTCTGAGAGTTAAACCTTTCTTCTCATTCAACATTTTGGAAACCCTGTTTTTGTACTATCTGCAAAGGGATATTTGAGAGCAAATTAAGGCCAATGATGAAAGAGAAAATATCTTCAGATAAAAACTAGAAAGTAGCTTTCTGAGAAACTGCTTTGTGATGTGTGCATTCATCTCAGAGAATTAAACTAACTTTTATTTAGCAGTTTGAAAACACTCTTTTTGTTCATTTTGTGAATGGAGATTTTGGAACTCATTGAGGCCAATAGCCAAAGAGTGACTATCCCAGGATAAAAATAGAAGGAAGCTATTTGAGAAATGACTTTGTAATGTGTGCATTTGTCTCACAGAGTTAAACCTTTCTTTGGTTCCAGCCGTTTGGAAAGACAGTTCTTGTCCATTCTGTGAATGGACATTATAAAGCTCACTGAGGCCAATAATGAATAAGTGAATATCCCAGGATAAAAACTAAGAGGAGGCTCTCTGAGAAACTGCTTCATGATGTGTGCATTCACCACGCAGATTTGAAACATTCTGCTCATTCAGCAGTTTGGAAACGCTGTTTTTGTAAAGTCTGTGAAGGGAGACTTGGGAGCGCATAGAGGCCTATGGTGAAAAATATAATATCTTTGAATAAAAAATAGAATGAAGCTTTCTTAGAAACTGCTTTGTGATAGTCATGTTCATCTCTCAGAACTACAGATTTCTCTTGATTCAGCAGTTTGAAAACACTGTTTTTGTTGAATCTGTGAAGGGATTCTTAAGAGCACCTTGAGGCCTATGGTGAAAAATAAAATGTCTTCAGAAAAAAAAAGCAAGAGGCTTTCTGAGAAACTGCTCTGTGATGTTTGCATTCATCTCACAGAGTTAAAGCTTTCTTTTCATTCAGCAGTTTGGAATCACTGTTTTAGTCCATTCTATGAAATGACATTTGGGATCTCATTGTGTCCAATGGTGAAAAAGAGAATATCCCAGGATAAAAACTAGAGGGAAGCTATCTAAGAATCTGAATTTGTGATATGTGTACTCCTCTCATGGAGTTAATCTTTTCTTGTTGTTCAGCAGGTTGGAAACACTGTTTTGGTAGAATCTTAGAATGGATATATGGGAGGTCATTGAGGCCAATGGTGAAAATGTGAATATCACAGAATAAAAACTATAATGAAGCTATCTGATAAACCACATTGTGATGTGTTCATTCATATCACAGAGTTAAACCTTTCTTTTCATTAAGCAGTTTGAAAAGACTGTTTTGTAAAATCTACTAAGGGATATTTGGGAGCTCAATGAGGCATATAGTGAAAAAAAATCTTCAGATTAAAACTAGAAAGAAGCTTTCTGAAAAACTGCATTGTCATATGTGCATTCATCTCACACAGTTAAACCTTTCTTTTGATCAAGCGATTTGAAAACACTGCTTTTGTCCATTCTGCAAATGGACTTTTGGGATCTCATTGAAGCCAAGGGTGAAATAGAGAATATCCCAGGATTAAAACTAGAAGGACGCTATCTTAGAAACCACATTGTGATGTGTTCATTCATCTTGCAGATTTAAAACATTCATTTGATTCAGCAGTTTGGAAACTGTTTTTGTCCATTCTGTGAATGGATATTTGGGAGCTCCTTAAGGCCAAATCCCAATACAAAAACCAGAAGGAAGATATCTGAGAAACAGCTTTTTGATGTGTATGTTCATCTCACAGAACATAACTTTACTTTTCATTCAACTGTTTGGAAACACTTCTTTTGTAGAATCTGTGAAGGGATATTTGGGAGCACATTGAGGCCTATGGTGAAAAAGACCATACCTTCAGATAAAAACTAGAAATAAGCCTTCTGAGAAACTGCTTTGTGATGGGTGCATTCATCTCACAGAGTTAAATGTTTCTTTTGATTCATCAGTTTGCAAACACTGTTAATGTCCATACTGTGAAAGGACATTTGGGATCTCATTGTGGGCAATGGTGAACAAGTGAATATCCCAGAATAAAAACTAGAATGAAGGTATTTGAGAAACCGCCTTGTGATGTGTGCATTCCTCTCACAGAATTTAACCTCTCCTTTGATTGAACAGTTTGGAAACACTGTTTTTGTCCATTCTCTGAATTGACATTTGGGAGTTCATACAGGCCAATGTCAAAAAGGAGAATATCCCAAGATAAAAACTAGAAGGAAGTTACCCAAGAAACCGCTTTGTGAGGTGTGCGTTCATCTTGTAGGACTAACTCTTCCTTCTCATTCAGTAGTTAAAAAACCCTGTTTTTTTTTTTGTCCATTCTGCACATGGACATTTATGAGCTCCTTGAAGCCAATTGTGAAAAAGACAACATCCCAGGATAAAAAAAGAAGGAAGTTACCAGAGAAAGTACTTTGTGATGTGCGCATTCATCTCGTAGAGTCAAAGCTTTATTTTCATTCAGCAGTTTGGGAGCACTGTTTTTACAGAATCTGTGAAGGGATATTTGGGAGTGCATAGAGGCCTATGGTGAAAAAGAAAATAACCTAAAGTAAAAAATAGAAAGAAACTTCTGAGAAACTGCTTTGTGATGTGTGCATTTATCTCACAGAGTTAAATTTTTCTTTTGATTTAGCAGTTTGGAAACACTGTTTTTGTCCATTGTGCAGATGGACATTTGGGAGCTCATTAGGGTCAATGGCAAAAACATGAATATCCCAACATAAAAACTAGAAGATAGCTATCTGAAAAACCGCTTTGCTTTGTGTGCATTTATCTCACAGAATTAAATCTTTCTTTTCATTCAGCAGTTTGGAAACACTCTTTTTGCTCATTCTGCAAAAGGAGATATGGGAATTCATTGAGCCCAGTGGCAAAAAAGGGAATATTCCAGGATAAACAGTAGAAAGAAGTTATCTGAAACACCACTTTGTGATGTGTTCATTCATCTCACAGAGTAAAACCTTTGTTTTCATTCAGCAGTTTGGAAACACTGTTTTTGTAGAATCTTTGAAGGCATACTTGTGAGCCCATTGATGTCTATGTTGAACAATAAAATATGTTCAGACAACTACTAGAAAAAACTCTTTATGAGAAACTGCTTTGTGATGTGTGCATTCATTCCACAGGGTTAAACCTAAGTTTTGATTCAGCAGTTTGGAAACACTGCTTTTTTTTCTATTCTACATATGGACATTTGGGAGCTGATTAAGGCCAAAGGCAAAAAAGCGAACATCCCCAGATAAAAACTAAAAAAAGTAATCTTAGAAACTGCTTTTTGATGATTGCATTCATCTCACAGAGATAATCTTTCTTTTGATTCAGCAGTTTGGAAACACTCTTTGCACATTTTGCAAATGGACCTTTGGGATCTCATTCAGGCCAATTTTGAAAAAGGGAATCTCCCAGGATAAACACTAGAAGGAAGCTATCTGAGAAACCCATTTGTGATGTGTGCATTCATCTCCCAGAGTTCAAACTTTCTTTTCACTGAGCAGCTTGCAAACAGTATTTTTGTCTATTCTGTCAATGGACATTTGGGAACTCATTGAGGCCAACAGCAAAAAAGTAACAACCCAGGATTAAAACTACAGGAAAACTATCTGAGAAACTTCTTTGTAATGTCTGCATTCATCTCGCAGAATTAAAACTTTCTTTTCATTCAGCTGTTTTGAAAAACTGTTTGTTTGTGTTTTGTTTTGTTTTGTTTTTGTTTTGATCTGCAAAGGGATGTTTGGGAACCCATTGAGTTCTATGGTGAAAATAAAATATCTTCAGATAAAACTAGAAGGAAGCTTTCTGAGAAACTACATTGTGATGTATGCATTCATCTCACAGAGTTAAACGTTTCTTTTGATTCACAAGTTTGGAAAAACTTTGTCCGTTCAGCAAATGGATAGTTGGGAGCTCACTGAAGTCAATGGCAAGAAAGGGAATATCCCAGGATAAAAACTGGAAGGAAGATATCTGAGAAACAATTTTGTGATGTGCACATTCAACTCACAGTTAAACCATTTTATTTGTTCAGCAGTTTGGAAAAACTATTTTTGTAGAGTTCACAAAATAATATTTGGGAGCGCATTGAGGCCTATGGTGAAAAAGAAAATATCTTCAGATAAAAAATAAAAGGAAGCTTTCTGAAAATCTGCTTTGTGATGTGTCCATTAATCCATTCACTAGTTTGGAAACACTGTTTTTATCCATTGTGCAAATGGATATTTGTGAACTCATTGAGGCCAATGGTGAAAAAGCTAATATCCCAAGATAAAAACTAGAAGGAAGCTATCTGAGATTCTGCTTTGTGATGTGTGCATTCAACTCAGACAGATAAAGCTTTCTTCCCATTTTGCAGTTTGGAAACACTGTTTAGGAGCATCTGTGAAGGGATATTTGTGAACTCGTTGAGGCTAATGGTGAAAAAGCGAATATCCCAAGATAAAAACTTGAAGGAAGCTATCTGAGATTCTGCTTTGTGTTGTGATGTGTGCATTCACCTCGGACAGTTAAACCTTTCATTCCATTTAGCTGTTTGGAAACACTGTTTTGTAGCATCTGTGAGGGGATATTTGGGAGTGCATTGAGGCCTAAGGTTTAAAAGAAAATAGCTTGAGATAAAGTCTAAAAGGAATTTTTCCGAGAAAGTGCTTTGTTATGTGTGCATTTATTTCACAGAGTTAAACCTTTCTTTTGATTCAGCAGTTTGGAAACCCTGTTTTTTCCATTCTACAAATGGACATTTCAGAGCTACTTGAAGCCAAGGGTGAAAAAACGAGTATCCCAGGATAAAATCTAGATGAAAACAATCTGAGAAACCACTTTGTGATGTGTACATTCATCTTGCAATGTTAAACCTTTCTTTTCATTCAGCACTTTGTAAACACTGATTTTGTAGAATATCCAAAGTGACATTTTGGAGCCCATTGAGGCCAATTTAGAAAAAAGCAAATATCCCAGGATAAAAACTAGAAGGAAGGTATCACAGAAATCGCTTTGTGATATTTGCATTCATCTCACAGAGGTAAATCTTTCTTTTCACTCAACAGTTTGGAAACACCATTTTTGTAGAAACTTTGAAGGAATATTTGGGAGTGCATTGTGGCCTACAGTGAAGATGAAAAATTTACAGATAAAAACTAGAAAGAAGCTTTCTGAGAAACTGCTTTGTAATGTGTGGATTCATCTCAGAGAGTTAAAACTTACTTTTGATCAAGCAGTTTGTAAACACTGTATTTGTCCATCCAGTGAATGGAGATTTTGGAGCTCATTTAGGTCAATGGTGAAAAAGCGAATATCCCAGGATAAAAACTAGGAGGTGGGTATCCCAGAAACCACTACGTGATGTGTGCATTCATCTCACAGAGTTAAACCATTCTTTTGACTCAGCAGTTTGGAAACACTGTTTTGTCTTTTCTGTGACTGGACGTTTGGGAGTTCATTGAGGCCAATGACGAAAAAGCTATTATCCTAGGATTAAATCTACAAGGAAGCTATCTGAGAAACTGTTTTGGGATGTGTGCAATTATCTCACAGATTTAAACCCTTCTTTTCATTCAGCAGTTTGGAAACACTGTTTTTGTAGAATCTGCAAATGGATATTTTGGAGTGCATTTTTGTCTATGGTTAAAAAGGAAATATCTTCAGATAAAAAGTAGAAGGAAGCTTTCTGAGAATCTGCTTTGCAATGTGTGCATTCATCTCAGAGAATTAAATTTTTCTTTTGATTCAGCAGCTTTGAAACACAGTTTTTGTCCACTCTGTGAATAGATATTTTGGAGTTCATTGAGGTCAATGATGAAAAAGTGAATATCCTACATGGATAAACGCTAAAAGGCAGCTGTTTGGGAAACTGTTTTGTGATGTGTCCATTCATCTTGCAGAATTAAACTGTACTTTTGATTCAGCAGTTTGGAAACACTGTTCTTGTTCATTCTGCAAATGGACATTACGAGCTAATTGAGGCCAAAGGTGTAAAAGCAAATATCCCAGGATAAAAACTGGAAGGAAGCTATCTGTGTAACCACTATGTGATGTGTGCATCCATCTCGCTGAGTTAAACTTTTCTTTTCATTCAGTAGTTTGAAAACACTGTTTTTGTAGAATCTGAGAAGGGATATTTGGGAGTGCATTGAGACCAATGGTGAAAAGAAAATATCTTCAGAAAAGAAAACTAGAAAGAAACTTTCCAAGAAACTGCATTGCAATGTGTACATTCATTTCAGAGGGTTAAAACTTTGTTTTGATCCAGCAGTTTGTAAACACTGTATTTGTTCATCCTGTGAATGGAGATTTTGGAAGTCACTGAGGCCAATAGTGAAAAAGCAAATATCCCAGAATAAAAACTAGAAGGTGGGTATTCCAGAAACCACTTTGTGATGTGTGCATTCATCTCACAGAGTTAAACCTTTCTTTTGATTCAGCAGTTTGGAAACACTGTTTTGTCCATTCTGTGAATGGACATTTGAGAGTTCATTGAGACCAATGGCAAAAAGAGATTATTCCAAGGTTAAATCCATAAGGAAGCTATCTTAGAATCTGCTTTGTGATGTGTGCATTCATGTCACAGAGTTAAACCTTCCTTTTGATTCAGCAGTTTGGAAACACTGTTTTTGTCCATCTGCAAAGGTATATTTGGAGTTCTTTGAGGTCAAAGGTGAAAAATCGATCATCCCAGGATAAAACTACAAGGAAGCTATCTGAGAAACTGCTTTGTGATGTGTTCAATTATCTCACAGATTTAAACCCTTCTTTTCATTCAGCAGTTTGGAAACACTGCTTTTCTAGAATCTGCAAAGGGTTGTTTTGAAGAGCATTTTGGTCTATGGTTAAAAAGAAAATGTCTTCAGATAAAAACTAGAAGGAAGATTTCTGAGAAACTGCTTTGTGATGTGTGCATTCATCTCACAGAGTTAAACCTTTCTTTTGATTCAGCAGCTTTGAAACACTGTTTTTGTCCATTCTGCAAATGGACATTTGGGACGTTATTGATTCCAATGGCAAAAAAAGTGAGTATCCCAGGATAAAAAATAGAAGGAAGCTATCTGAGAATCTAGTTTGTGATGTATGGATTCATCTCACACAGTGAAACTTTTCTTCTGATTTAGCAGTTTGGAAACACTGTTTTTGCCATTCTGCAAATGGACACTTGGGAGCTCATTGAGGTCAATGGCGAAAAGGGAGTATCTAAAGATAAAAACTAGAAGGAATCTATATGATTAACCATGATTGAGGTGGGCATTCATCTCAAAGAATTAAACATTTCTTCTCATTCAGCACTTTGTATACAATGTTTTTGTAGAATCTACAAGTGGACATTTAGGAGCTCATTGAGGCCTATGGTGGGAAACAAAATATCTTCACATAAATACCAGAGAGAAGCTTTCTGAGAAACTTCTTTGTGATGTGTGTATTCATCATGAAGAGTTACACTTTTCCTTTGAATGAGCACTTTGGAAACACTGTTTTTCTTCGAAAGAACATTTGGGAGTTCATGGAGGCCAATAGAGAAAAAGCAAACACCCCAGGATAAAAACTAGAAGGAAGCTATCTGAAAAATCGCTTTGTCATATGTACATTCATCACGTTGCCTTAAATCTTTCTTTTCATTCAGCCTTTTGGAAACACAGTTTTTGTTGAATTTCTAAAGAGATAATCAGGAGCTCATTGAGGACAATGGGAAAAAGCTAATATCCTGAGATAAAAACTAGAAGATAACTATCTGAGAAACCGGTTTGTGATGTGTGCATTCATCTTGCAGAGTTAAACCTTTTTTATTCAGCAGTGTGTAAACACTGTTTTTGTGCAATTTGGGAATGGACATTTCGGAGTGCACTGGGGCTTACGGTGATAAATAAAAAAGATCCTGTGATGAAAATTAGAAAGAAGCTTTCTGAGAAACCACTTTGTAATGTGTGCCTTGATGTTGCAGAGTTAAACCTTTCTTTTGAATGAACACTTTGGAGAAACAGTTTTTGTTCATTCTGCGAATGGACATTTGGGAGCTCATGGAAGCCAATCGTGTAAAAGCACATAATACAGGATAAAAACTAGAAGGAAACTATCTGAAAAAAAAGTTTTATGATGTGTGCGTTCATCTCACAGAGTTAAAATTTTCTTCTGATTCAGTAGTTTGGAAACACTGTTTTTGTCCATTGTAAGAATGGACATTTGGGAGCTCATTGAGGCCAATGGTCAAAGAGCAAATATCCCAGAATAAAAAACCATTTTATGATGTGTGTATTCACCTTGCAGACTTAAACCTTTCTTTTCATTCAGCATCTTGGAAACATTGTTTTTGTAGAATCTGCAAGGGGCTATTTGGGAGCACATTGAGGCCTATGGTGAAAAAGAAAATATCTCCAGACAAAATCTAGAAAGAAGTTTTCTGGAAAACTGATTTCCAATGTGTGCATGCATCTCACAGAGTGAAAACTTTCTTTTGTTCCAGCAGTTTGGAAACACTGTTTTGTCCATTCTGTGAATGGACATTTGTGAGCTCATTTTGGTCAATGGTGTAATAGCAAATATCCCAAAATAAAAACTCGAAGGAAGGTATTTGAGAAACCAATTTGTGATGTGTGCATTCATGTCTCAGAGTTACAACTTTCTTTTCATTCAGCAGTTTGGAAACACTTTTTTTGTCTTTTCTGTCAATGGACATTTGGGAGTTCATTGAGGCCAGTAATGAAAAAAGCCTTTATCCCAGGATAATATCTAGAACAAAGCTATCTGCAAAATCACTTTGTGATGTGTGAAAAAGAAGTTGTGGTCAGATAAAACTAGAGAGAAGCTTTCTGAGGAATTGATTTGTGGTACATGCATTCTTTTTAGAGAGTTAAAACTTTCTTTAGATTCAGCAGTATGGAGACACTGCTTTATTTTTTTAATTCAGCAAGTAGACATTTGTGAGTTCATTGAGGCCAATTTTTAATTCAGCAAGTAGACATTTGTGAGTTCATTGAGGCCAATGATAAAAAACGAATATACCACGATAAAAACTAGAAAGAAACTATCTTAGAAACGGGTTTGTGATGTACACATTTATCTCATAGAGTTAAACTTTCTTTTCATTCAGCAGTTTGTAATCATTGTTTTAGTAGAAAATCTGAAGGGAATATTGAGAGCACCTTGAAGACTACGGTGAAAAAGAAAATACCTTCAGATTAAAACTAGGAAGAAACTTTCTGAAAACTGTGCTGTGATGTGTGCATTCACCTCACAGATTTAAACCTTTCTTTTCATTCAGCAGTTTGAAAACACTGTGTTTGTGTACTCTGTGAATGGCATTTGGGAGCCCATTGAGGCCAATGGTGATAAAGGGAATATCCCAGGATGAAAACTAGAAGGAAACTATCTGACAAACCACTTTGTGATATGTGCATTCACACAGATTTAAAAATTCATTTGATTGAATACTTTGTAAACCCGGTTTTTTCCATTCTGTGAATGGCCATATGGGATCTCATTGAGGTCAATGGCAAAAAAGGGAATATATCAAGATAAAAACTGTAAGGAAGCTACTTGAGAAACTGCTTTGTGATGTGTGAATTCATTTTGCAGAGTTAAACCTTGCTTTTCTTTTTTTTTAAAATTTATTTATTATTATTATACTTTAAGTTGTAGGGTACATGTGCATAACGTGCAGGTTTGTTACATATGTATACTTGTGCCATGTTGGTGTGCTGCACCCATCAACTCGTCATTTACATCAGGTATAACTCCCAATGCAATCCCTCCCCCCTCCCCCCTCCCCACAACAGGCCCCGGTGTGTGATGTTCCCCTTCCTGAGTCCAAGTGATCTCATTGTTCAGTTCCCACCTATGAGTGAGAACATGCGGTGTTTGGTTTTCTGTTCTTGTGATAGTCTGCTAAGAATGATGGTTTCCAGCTGCATCCATGTCCCTACAAAGGACACAAACTCATCCTTTTTTATGGCTGCATAGTATTCCATGGTGTATATGTGCCACATTTTCTTAATCCAATCTGTCACTGATGGACATTTAGGTTGATTCCAAGTCTTTGCTATTGTGAATAGTGCCGCAATAAACATACGTGTGCATGTGTCTTTATAGCAGCATAATTTATAATCCTTTGGGTATATCCCCAGTAATGGGATGGCTGGGTCATATGCTACATCTAGTTCTAGATCCTTGAGGAATTGCCATACTGTTTTCCATAATGGTTGAACTAGTTTACAATCCCACCAACAGTGTAAAAGTGTTCCTATTTCTCCACATCCTCTCCAGCACCTGTTGTTTCCTGACTTTTGAATGATCGCCATTCTAACTGGTGTGAGATGGTATCTCATTGTGGTTTTGATTTGCATTTCTCTGATGGCCAGTGATGATGAGCATTTTTTCATGTGTCTGTTGGCTGTATGAATGTCTTCTTTTGAGAAATGTCTGTTCATATCCTTTGCCCACTTTTTGATGGGGTTGTTTGTTTTTTTCTTGTAAATTTGTTTGAGTTCTTGACAAATGGGATCTAAAGAGCTTCTGCACAGCAAAAGAAACTACCATCAGAGTGAACAGGCAACCTACAGAATGGGAGAAAATTTTTGCAATCTACTCATCTGATAAAGGGCTAATATCCAGAACCTACAAAGAACTTAAACCTTGCTTTTCATTCAGCTCTTTGGAAATACTGTTATTGGAGAATGTGCAAAGGGATATTTGGGAACACATTGAGGCCTAGGTTGAAAAAAATATATTCATGTAAAAATGAGAAATAATAATTCAGAGATAATGTTTTGTTATGTGTGCATTCATCTCAAAGAGGTAAATATTTTTGATTCAGCAGCTTGGAAATACTCTTTTTGTCCATTCTGTGAATGGAGGTTTGGTTGCTAATTGAGGCCAATGGCAAAATAGTGAATGTAGCAGCATAAAAAATAACAGGAAGCTATACAAGAAACCACTTTGCAATTTGTGAATTCATCCTGCAGAGCAAAACCTGTCTTTTCATTCAGCAGTTTGGAAACCTGCTTTGTCCATTCTGGGAACAGACATTTGGGAGCTCATTGAGCCCAATGGTGAAAAATCAACTTTCCCAGGATAAAAGAAAGAGGAAGCTATCTGAGAAACGACTTTGTGATGTCTGCATTCATCTCACAGATTTAAACGTTTCTTTTCATTTAGCAGTTTGGAAACACTGTTTTTGTAGAATCTGTGAAGGGATATTTGGGAGTGCATTGAGGCCTATGGTGAAATAGAAAATATCTTCAGATAATAACTGGAAAGAATCTTTCTGAGAAACTGCTTTGTGACGTGTATATTCATCTCACAGAATTAAACTTTTATTTTGATTCAGCAGTTTAAAAACATATTTTTTTCCCATTGCACCAATACACCATTGGGCTGACGATGAAAAAGCAAATACCACAGAATAAAAATGGAAAGCAAGCTATCTGAGAAACTGCTTTGTGATGTGTGCATTAAAATCACACAGTTAAACATTTCCTTTGATTCAGCAATTAGGAAACACTGGTTTTGCCCATTCTGCAAATGGACATTTGGAAGCTCATTGAGGCCAATGGCCAGGATAAATACTAGAAGGAAGCTGTCTGAGAAACTGCTTTGTAAGATGTGCTGAATGAAAACAAAGTTTTAACTCCTCGAGATGAATGCACACATCATGAAGCAGTTTCTCAGGTAGCTTCCTTCTAGTTTTTATTCTGGGATATACCTTTTTCTGCCATTGGCCTCAGTGCACTTCCAAATTTCCATTCACAGAATGCACAAAAATGGTGTTTTGAAACTGCAGAATGAAAAGCAAGGTTAAACTCTGTGAGATAAAGGCACACACCACAAAGCAGTTTCTCAGAAAGCTTTTTTCCTTTTTTATCTGAGGTTATTTCCTTTTTTACCATAGGTCTCAATGCTGCCCCAAATATCCCTTTGTAAATTCTACTAAAACACTTACCAAACTGCTAATGAAAAGAAAGGTTTAACTCTGCAAAATGAATTCACACATCACAAAGCGATTTTTGAGTGAACTTCCTTCTGGTTTTTATCCTGGTGCATTCACTTTTTTGCCTTTGGCCTCAATGAGCTCCCAAATGTCCATTTGCTGAATGGACAAAACAAGTGTATCCAAACTGCTGAATCAAAGGAATGGTTTTAATCTTTGAGGTGAATGCACACATCACAAAGCAGTTTCTCAGAAAATTTCTCTCCAGCTTCATTTGATGCTATTTTCTTTTTCACTGTAGGAGTCAATGTGCTTTCAAATATCCCTTCACAGTTTCAACAAAAACAGTGATTCTCAAGAGCTGAATGCAAAGAAATGTCTAACTCTGTGAAATGAATCCACACATCACAAATCCGTTTCTCAGATAGCTTCATTTTAGTTTTTATGCTGGGATATTTGTTCTTTTGCCATTGGCCACAATGAGCTCCCAAATGTCCATTTGAATAACGTGTTTCCAAATTTCTGAAACAAAGGAAAGGTTTGTCTCTGTGAGATAAATGCACACATCACAAGGCAGTTTCCCAGAAAGCTTTTTCTAGTTTTTATCTACAGATATTTTCTTTTTCAACATAGGCTTAAATGAGCTCCCAAATGTCTATTTGCAGATTCCACAAAGAGAGTGCTTCAAAAACTGCTAAATGAAAAGAAAGATTTACCTAATCAAGATGAATGCACACATCACAAAGCGGACTCTCTGATAACTTTCTTCTAATTCTTATTCTGGGATATTCACTTGCTCACAATTGGCCTCGATTAGCTCTCAAATGTCCATTCAAAGAAAGGACAAAAACAGTGTTTCCAAACTGCTGAGTCAAAAGAAAGGTTTATCTCTGTGAAATGAATGCACACACCATCACAAAGCAGTTTCTCAGAAAGCTTCTTTCTACTTTTTATATGGAGATATTTTCTTTTTCATGATAGACCTCAACACATGCCCAAATATTCCTTCACAGATTCTACAAAAACAGTTTTTCCAAACTGCCAAATCAAAAGAAAGATTTAACTCTGTGAAATGAGTGCAGACAGCAATCACAAAGAAGTTTCTCAGAAAGTATCTTTCTAGTTTTGATCTGAAAATATTTTCTTATTCACCATAGGCCCCAATGCACTCTCAAATATCCCATCACAGATTCTACCAAAACAATGTTTGCAAACTGCTGAATCAAAAGAAATACTTAAATGTGTGAAATGAATGCACACATCACAGAGTGATTTCTCAGATAGCTTCATTATAGTTTTTATCTTAGGATATTTGCTTTTTTGTTATTGGCCTCAATGAGCTCTCAAACTCCATTTGCAGGATGGACAATAACAGTTTTTCCATACTGGTGAATCAAAATAAAGGTTTAACTCTGTGAGATGAATACACCCATCACAAAGCAGTTTATAAGAAAGCTTTTTTCTAGTTATTATCTGAATATGTTTTCTTTTTCATCCTTTGCCTCAAAGCACTTCCAAATGTCCATTCGCATTACATAAAAAGTTTCCAAACTGCTGAATGAAAAGAAAGGTTTATCTCTGCAAGATGATAGCACACCTCACAATGCAGTTTCTAACATAGATTCCTTCTGGTGTTTATCCAGGGATATTTGCTTTTTTGCCATTGGCCTCAATGAGCTCCCAAATGTCCATTGCTGGAAAGGACAAAAACAGTGTTTCCAAACAGCTGAATAGAAACAAATGTTTAACTTTTTGAAAGGAACGCAGAAATCACAAAGCAGTTTCTCAGAAAGCATCTTTCTAGTTTTTATCTCAAGATATTTTCCTTTTCATCAAAGGCCTCTATATGCTCCCAAATATACCTTCGCAGACGCTACAAAAACAGTGTTTCTAAACTGCTGAATGAAAAGAAAGGTTTAGCTCTGTGAGGTGAAAGCACACATCACAAAGAGGTTTCTCAGACAGCTTCCTTCTAGTTTTTATCCAGGAATGTACGCTTTTTTGCTTTTGGCATCGATTAGCTCCCAAATGTTCATTCACAGAATAGACAGAAACAGTGTTTCCAAATTGCAGATTTAAAAGAAATGTTTAATTCTGTGAAACAAATACACACATCACAATGCATTTTCTCAGAAAGCTTCTTTCTAGTTTTTATCTAAAGATATTTTCTTTTTCAACACAGGCCTCTATGCACTCAGAAATAAACCTTCACAGATTCTACAAAACAATGTTTGCAAACTGCTGAATGAAAAGAAAGTGTTAACTCTGTGAGATGGATGCACATATCCCAAAGCAGTTTCTCACAAATCTTTGTAGTTTTTATATGAAGATGTTTTCTTTTTCACCATAGTCCCAGTGCCATCCAAAATATATCTTTGCTGTTTCCACAAAAACAATGTTTCCAAACACCTGGATGAAAAGTAAAGTTTATATCTGCCAGTTGAATGTACCCATTATGAAGCAGTTTATCACATAACTTCCTTCCATTTTTATTCCTGGAATATTCACATTATCACCATTTACCTCAATGAGCTCCCAAATGTCCATTTACAGAATGGACAAAAACAGTGTTTCCAAACTACTGAATCAAAAGAAAGGTTTAAATCTGTGAGAAGAATGCACACATCACAAAGTGGATTCTCAGATAGCTTCCTTCTAGTTTTTATTCTAGTATATTCACTTTTCCTCCATTGGCCTTGATGAGCTCCCAAATGTCCATTCACAGAATGGGCGAAACGGTGTTTCAAAGCTGCTGAATGAAAAGAAGGTTTAATTATGTGAGATGAATGCACATAAAGCAAAGTGGTTTCTCAGATAACTTCCTTCTATTTTTTATCCTGGGATATTCGCTTTTTCGTTCTTGGCCTCATTGAGATCCCAAAAGATCATTCACAGAATTGACAAAAACAGTTTTTCCAAACTGCTGAATCAAAGGAAAGTTTTAACTCTGTGAGATGAATGCACACATCACAAAATGGTTTTTCAGAAAGCTTCCTTCTAGTATTTATCCTGAGATATTCACCTTTTCTCCATTTGCCTCAATGAAAAATCAAATATCCATTTGCAGAATATATAAAAACAGTGTTTCCAAACTGTCAAATGAAAAGAAATATTTAAATCTGTGAGATGAATGCAGACATCAGAAAGCAGTTTCTCAGAGTGCTTTCTTCTAGTTTTTATCCTGGGATATTATCTTTCCATTATTGGCCCCAATGAGCTCCCAGATGTCCTATTGTAGAATGGACAAAAACAGGATTTCCAAACTGCTGAATCAAAAGATAGTTTTATCTGTGTATAATGACTGTACACATCCCAAAGCAGTTTCTCAGAAAGCTTCTGTTTACTTTTTGCCTGAAGATATTTTCTTTTTCAGCGTAGGTCTCAATGTGCTCGCAAATGTCAGTTGACAGACTCTGCAAAAACAGTGTTTCCAAGCTGCTGCATGAAAAGAAAGGTTTATCTCGGTGAGGTGAGTACACAAACCACAAAGAGGCTTCTCAGATAGCTTCCTTTTAGTTTTTATCCTGGGGTATTTCCTTTTTCTCCATTGGCCATAATGAGTTCCCCAATGTCCATTCACAGAATGGACAAAAACAGTGTTTTCAATCTGCTGAATGAAGTGTTTAACTCTGTGAGATGAATGCACACATCACAACGCAGTTTCTCAGAAAGCTTCTTTCTAGTTTTTATCTGAAGACATTTTCCTTTTCACCATGGTACTCTATGCACTCTGAAATACCGCTTTGCAGATACTGCAGAAGCAGTGTTTTCAAACTACTGAATGACAAGAAAGGTTTAACCCTGTGAGGTAAATGCACACATCACAAATTGGTTTCTCAGATATCTTCCTTCTAATATTTATACTAGATATATTTGCTTTTTCAACATAGGCCTCAATGCACTCCCAACTATTTCTTTGCAGATTCTATAAAAACTGTATTTCCAAACTACTGAATGAAAAGAAATGTTTAACTTTGTGAGATGAAAGCAGACATCACAAAGCTGTTTCTCAGATAGATTCATTCTAGTGTTATCTGGGCATATTCACTTTTTTGCCATTGGCCTCAATGAAATCCCAATTCATCCATTCACAGAATGGACAAAAACAATGTTTCCAAACTGCTGAATGAAAAGAAAGTTTAACTCTGCGAAATGAGAGCCCTCATCCCACTGAAGTTTCTCAGATCACTTCCTTCCAGTTTTTATGCTGTTATTTTTGCTTTTTCTTCATTGGCCTCAAAGAGCTCCCAAATGTCCATTTGCCAAATGAACAACAGTGTTTCCAAATCTCTGAATCAAAAGAAAGGTTTAACTTCGTGAGATAAATGCACACATCATAATGCAGTTTCTCGGAAAACTTCTTTCTAGTTTTTATCTGAATATATTTTCTTTTTCACCATGATACTTTATGCAATCTCGAATATCTCTTCACAGATACTACAAAAACAGTGTTTCCAAACTGTTGAATGAAAAAAAAAAGGTTTAACCCTGCAAGACAAATGCACACATCTCAGAGCAGTTTCTCAGATAGCTTCCTTCTAGTCTTTATCCTGGGATATTCACTTTTTCATCATTTGCTTCAATGAGCTCCCAAGTGTCCATTCACAGAATGGAGAAAAACAGTGCTTCCAAATGACTCAATGAAAAGAGAAGTTTATATCAGTGAGATGAATGAACACATCACAAAACCATTTCTCAGATAGCTTCCTTCTAGTTTTTATCCTTAGGATATTCAGTATTTCACTATTGGCTTCAATGAACTCCCAAATGTACATTTGCAGAATGAACAAAAACAGTGTGTCCAAACTGCTGAATCAAAAGAAAGGTTTAACCCTATGAGATGAATGCACACAACACAAAGCAGTTTCTTAGAAAGCTTCTTTCTAGTTTTTATCTGAAGATATTTTCTTTTTCACCATAGGCTGCAATGCACTCCCAAGTATCCCTTGACAGATATTGCAAAAACAGTGTTTCCAAACTGCTAAATGAAAAGATACATCTCACTCTGTAAGATGAATGCACATATCTCAAGGCAGTTTCTCAGATAGCTTCATTCCAGTTTTTAGCCTGGGATATTCTCTTTTTCACCATTGACCTCAATGAGCTCCAAAATGTCCATACAAAATGACAAGAACAGTGTTTTCCATCTGATCAGTAAATGGTAGTTTTAACTCTGTGAAATGAATGCACACATTACAAAGCAGTGTCTCAGATAGCTTCATTCCAATTTTTACCTTGGGATATTCTCTTTTTCACCGTTGGCATCAATGAGCTTCCAAATATCCATTCACCAAATGGACAAAAACAGTTCTTTCAAACTGCTGAATTAAAAGAAAGATTTATCTCTGAGATATGAATGCACACATAACAAAGCAGTTTCTTGAAAAGCTTATTTCTACTCTTTATCTGAAGATGTTTTCCTTTTCACCATAGGATTCAATGCACTCCCAAATATCCCTTCGCTGATTCTCCAAAAACAGTGATTCCAAACTGCTAAGTGAAAGGAATGTTTTCACTCTGTGAGAAGAAAGCACACAAAACCAAGTGGTTTTTCATATGGATTCCTTCTCATTTTTATATTTGGATATTCGCTTTTTTTTCCATTGGCCTCAATGAGCTCCCAAATATCCTTTCACAGAATTGACAAAAACAATGTTTCCCAACTGCTCAATAAAAAGGAAGCTTTAACTCTGTGAGATGAATGCAAACATCAAGAATTAATATCTCAATTAGCTTACTTCTATCTTTAATCCTGCAATGTTTGCTTTTTCACCATTGGCCCAATCAGCTCCCAAATGTACTTTCACAGAATGGACAAGCATTTTGTTACCAAACTGCTGAATCAAGAGAAATGTTTATGTCTCTGAGATGAATGTACACATCGGAAAGCACATTCTTGGTTATTTCTAGTTTTTATCCTGAGGTACTCACTTCTTCGCCATTGGCCTCAGTGAGCTCACAAATGTCCTTTTACAGAATGGACAAAAAGAGTGTTTTGAAACTGCAGAATAAAAAAAAAAATTAACTTTGCAAGATCAATACACACAACACAAAGTGGTTTCTCAGGTAGTTTCGTCTTAGTTTTTATCATGCGACATTAGATTTTTTGCCATTGACTGCAAAGAGCTCCCAAATGTCCATTTGCTATTGGACAAAAAATAGTGTTTCCAAACTGCTGAACGTAAGAAGGGATTAACTCTATGATATAAATGTACACATCACAAAGCCCTTTCTAGGATAGTTCCATTTGGTTTTTGTACTCGGACATTTGCTTTCTTGCCATCATTCTCAATGAGTTCACAAATGTCCATTCATAGAATGACAAAAAGAGTGTTTCCAAACTGCTGAATCAAAAGAAATGTTTAACTCTTTGAGATGAATGCATACATCACAAAGCAGTTCATCAGAAAGCTTCTTTCTAGTTTATACAGGAAGATATTTTCTTTTTCACCATAGGCCCCAATGAACTACCAAATATCTCTTTGCAGATACTACAAAAACAGTGATTCCAAGCTGCAGAATGAAAAGAAAGGTTTAACTCTGAGAAATGATTGCACACATCGCAAAGTGGTTCCTAAGATAGCTTCCTCTTGGTTTTTATCCTGGGACATTCGCTTGTTCGCCATTGACCTCAATGAACTACTAAATGTCCATTTGCAGAATGGACAAAAACAGTGTTTCCAATCTGCTGAATGAAGCAGACGGTTTAACTCTGTGAGATCAATGAACACAACACAAAGCATTTTCTCAGATAGATTCCTCTTAGTTTTTATCCCGGGATATTTGATTTTTTTTGTCATTGGCCTCAATTAGGTCCCAAATGTCCATTCGCAGAATGAACTAAAACAGAGTTTCCACACTGCTGAATCAAAAGAAATATTTAAACCTGTGAACTGAATGTTCTCACCACAAAACACTTTCTCAGAAAGCTTCTTTCCAATTTTTTTCTGAAGGCGTTTTCTTTTTCACCATGGACCTCAATACACTCCCAAATATCCCTTTGCAGATTCTACAGTAACAGTGTTTCCAAACTGCTGAATGAAAAGAAAGGTTCAACTCTCCCAGATGAATGCACACATCACAAAGCAGTTTCTCACATAGTTCCTTCTAGTTTTTATTCTGGGATGTTCAATATTTCACCATTGGTGTCAAAGAACTCTCAAATATCCATTGGCAGAATGGACGAAAACAGAGTTTACAAACTGCTGAATGAAAAGAAAGGTTTATCTCTTCGAGATGAACACACACATCACAAAGCACTTTCTCAGAAAGCTTCCTCTAAGTTTTTAACCTGAGACAATCCCTTTTTCACCTTCAGCCTCAATGAGTTCAAATGTCCGTTTGCAGAATGGACAGAAACAGTGTTTCCAACCTGCTTAGTCAAAAAGGTTTAACTCTGTGAGATGAATGCACACATTACAAAGCAGTTTCTCAGAAAGCTTCTTTTTAATTTATATCTGAAGATATTTTCCTATTTCACAATAGGCCTCAATGTGCTCCCAAATGTCCATTGGCATATTCTACAAAAACAGCATTTCCAAACTGGAGAGTGAACAGAAAGATGTAACTCCTCGAGTTGAGTGAACATATCACAAAGTAGTTTGTTAGATAGGTTCCTTTTGTTTATATCTTGGGATTTTTTTTTCACCATTGGCCTCAATCAGCTCCCAAATGTCCATTCACAGAACGGACAAAAACAGTGTTTCCAACTTACTGAGTCAAAAGAAATGTTCAATTCTGCGAGATGAATGCACACATCACAAAGTGGTTTCTCAGAGTGCTTCCTTTTTGTTTTCATCCTGGGATATTCGCTTTTTCACCATTGGCCTCAATGAGCTCCCAAATGTCCATTTGCAGAATGGAAAAAAGAAAACAAAAAAACAGTGTTCCAAGACTCCTGAATGAAAGGAGAGGTTTAACTCTGTGAGATGAATGCACACATCACAAAGCAGTTTCTCAGAGAGGGTCCTCTTAGTTGTTCTCCTTGGACATTCATTTTTTTGCCATTGACCTCATTGAGCTCCCAAATGTCCATTTGCAGAATGGACAAAACCAATGTTTCCAGACTGCTGAAGCAAAAGAGTGTTTTAACTCTGTGAGATAAATGCACACATCACAAAGCAGTTTCTCAGAAAGCTTCTTTCTAGTTTTTATCTGAAGATTTTTTTTGCACCATTGACTTATATAGCTCCCAAATGTTCTTTCACAGATTCTACACAACGAGTTTCCAAACTACTGAATACAAAGGAAGGTTTAACTCTGTGAGATGAATGCACACATCACAGAAATATTTCTTGGATAGCTTCCTTTTAGTTTATATCTCTGGATATTCCATTTTTCACCATTGGACTCAATGAACTCCAAGTATGCCTTTGGAGATTCTACAAAAACAGTTTGTAAACACTGTTTTTTTCAGAGTCAAACCTTTTTTTCCATGCACCAGTTTAGAAAAACTGTTTTTGTAGAATCTGTGAAGGGATATTTGGGAATGCATTGAGGCCCATGGTGTAAAAGAAAATATCAGATAAAAACTAGAAAGAATCTTTCTAAGAAACTGCTTTATGGTGAGTGCATTCATCTCACAGAGTTAAACCTTGCTTTTCATTCTACAGTTTGGAAACACTGTCTTTGTAGTATCTGTGAAGGGGTATTTGGGAGTGCATTGAGGCCTATGGTGAAAAAAAAAAACTTTGGATAAATTCTTAAAAGAAGCTTTCTGAGAAACTCTTTTGTGATGTGTGCATTCATCTCACAGAGTTAAACATTTCTTTTGCTATGACAGCTTAGAAACACTGTATTTGTCCATTGTGCGAATGGACATTTGTGAGCTCATTGACACCAATGGTAAAAAAGCAAATATCGCAGGATGAAAACTAGAAGGAAGCCATCAGAGAAAGTGCTTTGTGATGTACCCATTCATCTCAAAGAGTTAAAACTTTCTTTTCATTCAGTAGTTTGGAAAAAGTGATTTTGTAGCATTTGCGCAGTGACATTTGAGAGCAAATTTATGACTATTGTGAAAAGGAAAAAACAAAACTAGAAAGAAGCTGTCTGAGAAACTGTTTTGTGATGTGTGCATTCATCTCACAGATTTAAACCATTCTTTTGATTCAGCAGTGTGGAAACACTGTTTTTATCCATTCTGTGAATGGACATTCAGGAACTCATTAAGACCAATGGTGAAAAATCGAAAGTCTCAGGATAAAAACTAAGAGGAAGCTATCTGAGAAACCGCTTTGTGATGTGTGCATTTATCACGCAGAGTTAAACCATTCTTTTCATTCAGCTGTTGGGAAACCCTGTTTTTGTTGAATCTGTGAGAAAATGCTTTGTGATGTGTACATTCATCTCACAGAGTTAAGCTTTTTTTCTCATTCAGCAGTTTTATAACACGATTTTTTTTTCCATTCTGCATATGGACTTTTTGGAGCTCATTGAAACCCATGGTGAAAAAGTGAATATCCCAGGTTAAAAATTAGAAGGAAGTTATCTGAGAAACCGTTTTGTGATGTATGCATTCATCTTACAGTGATAAACTGTTGGGAAACACTGTTTGTCCATTGTGTGAAATGACATTTGGGAGCTCTTTGAGGCCAATGGTGAAAAACTGAATATCCCAGAATAAAAACAGAATGAAGCTATCTGAGAAATTGCTTTATGATATGTGCATTCAGCCTGAGGAGGTAAATCTTTCTTTTCATTCACCAGTTTTGAAACACCATTTTGTAGAATCAATGAACGGACATTTTGAGCCCCTTGAGACTTATAGTGAAAAAAAAAATAACTTCAGATAAAAACTAGAAAGAAGATTTCTGAGAAACTGTGTTGAGATGTTTGCATTCAGTTCACAGAGATAAACCTTTTTTTGGTTCAGCAGTTTGGAAACACTGTTTTTGTCCATTATGCAAATGCATATTTGGGAACTTGTTGAGGTCATTGGGAAAAAATTAAATGTCCCAGGATAAAAAATAACAGGAAGCTATGTGAGAAACTACTTTGGATGTGTACATTCATCTCACATATTTATACCTTTCTTTTCACTCAGCAGTTTTGAAACAATGTTTTTACCATTCTGCAAATTGACATTTGGGAGCTCATTGAGGCCAATGACGAAAAATAGAATATCCCAGGATAAAAAGTAGAATGAAGCTATCTAAGAAATTGCTTTGTGATGTGTGCATTCATCTCACAGAGTCAAATCTTTATTAAGCCATTTGGAAAGTGTTTTTGTAGCATCTGTGAAGAGATATTTGGGCTTGCATTTAGGAATTTTGAAAAAGAAAATATCTTCAGATCAAAATTAGAAAGAAGTTTTCTGAGAAATTTCTTTGTGATGTGTGCATTCATCTCACAGAGTTAAACGTTTATTTTAATTCAGCAGTTTGGAAGCCCTGTTTTTGTTAATTCTGTGAATGGACATTTGGGAGCTCATTGAGACCAATGGCAAAAAAACGAATATCCCAGGATAAAAATCAGAAGGAAACTATCTGAGACACTGGTTTGTGATATGTGTATTCATCTCTCAGAGATAAGTCTTTCTCGTCATTCAGCTGTTTGAAAACACTGTTTTTGTCCATTCTGTAAATGGATATTTGAGTGCTCTTTGAGCTAAATGGCCAAAAATCGAATGTCCCAGGATAAAAAGTAAGAGGAAGCTATCTGAGAAACTGCTTTGTGATGTGTGCATCCCTCATGCATAGTTAAACCCTTCTTCTGATTCAGCAGTTTGCAAACACTGTTTTTGTCCATTATGTAACCTGGCATTTGAGTGCTCATTGAGGCCAACGGTGAAACATCGAATATCCCACAATAAAAACTTGAAGGAAACTATCTTAGAAGCTACTTTGTAATGAGTACATTCATCTCACAGAGTTAAACCCTACTTTTCCTTCAGATGTTTGGAAATACTTTTCTGTAGAATCTGCGAAGTTATATATGGGAAAGCCTTGGGACTATGGTGAAAAAGAAAATATCTTTAGATAAAAACTAGAAAGAACCTTTCTTTTTTTTTTTTTAAATTTATTTATTATTATCATACTTTAAGTTGTAGGGTACATGTGCATAACGTGCAGGTTTGTTACATATGTATACTTGTGCCATGTTGGTCTGCTGCACCCATCAACTCGTCATTTACATCAGGTATAACTCCCAATGCAATCCCTCCCCCCACCCCCTCCCCATGATAGGCCCCGGTGTGTGATGTTCCCCTTCCTGAGTCCAAGTGATCTCATTGTTCAGTTCCCACCTATGAGTGAGAACATGCGGTGTTTGGTTTTCTGTTCTTGTGATAGTTTGCTAAGAATGATGGTTTCCAGCTGCATCCATGTCCCTACAAAGGA
>NC_037688.1:640125-657436 GCF_003255815.1 Theropithecus gelada
GTAGTCATTCAGGAGCAGGTTGTTCAGTTTCCATGTAGTTGAGCGGTTTTGATTGAGTTTCTTAGTCCTGAGTTCTAGTTTGATTGCACTGTGGTCTGAGAGACAGTTTGTTATAATTTCTGTTCTTGTACATTTGCTGAGGAGTGCTTTACTTCCAATTATATGGTCAATTTTGGAGTAAGTACGATGTGGTGCTGAGAAGAATGTATATTCTGTTGATTTGGGGTGGAGAGTTCTATAGATGTCTATTAGGTCTGCTTGCTGCAGAGATGAGTTCAATTCCTGGATATCCTTGTTAACTTTCTGTCTCGTTGATCTGTCTAATGTTGACAATGGAGTGTTGAAGTCTCCCATTATTATTGTATGGGAGTCTAAGTCTCTTTGTAAGTCTCTAAGGACTGCTTTATGAATCTGGGTGCTCCTGTATTGGGTGCATATATATTTAGGATAGTTATCTCTTCCTGTTGAATTGATCCCTTTACCATTATGTAATGGCCTTCTTTGTCTCTTTTGATCTTTGATGGTTTAAAGTCTGTTTTATCAGAGACTAGGATTGCAACCCCTGCTTTTTTTTGTTCTCCATTTGCTTGGTAAATCTTCCTCCATCCCTTTATTTTGAGCCTATGTATGTCTCTGCGTGTGAGATGGGTCTCCTGAATACAGCAGACTGATGGGTCTTGACTCTTTATCCAGTTGCCGATCGTTCGGCACTCCCCAGTGAGATGAACCCAGTACCTCAGTTGAAAATGCAGAAATCACTGGTCTTCTGTGTCGCTGGCGCTGGGAGTTGGAGACTGGAGCTGTTCCTATTCGGCCATCTTGCTCCGCCCCCCCAGAACTTTTCTAAAAAACTGCTTTGTGATGTGTGCATTCATCTCACAGAGTTCTGCCTTTCTTTTCATTCAGCAGTTTGGAAACACTGTTTTTGTCCATTCTGCCAATGTATATTTGGGAGCACATTGAGCCCAATGGTGAAAAAGTGAATATCCCAGTACAAAAACTAGAAGGAAGCTGTGTGAGAGACTTCTTTGGCATATGTGCATTTACCTTGAGGAGTTAAAGCTTTCTTTTAATCCAGCAGTTTGGAAACACCATTTGTGTAGGATCTGCAAAGGGTTATTTGAACCCTAGGGTGAAAGAGAAAATATTTTGAGATAAAAACTAGAAAGACGCTTTCTGAAAAACTGCTTTGTGATGTGTGTATTTTTCTCAGATTGTTAAACCATTCTTTTGATTCCCAATTTGTAGACAGTGTTTTTATCCATGTTGCTAATGAGGATATGGGACCTCATTGAGACCAATGGTAAATAAACATATATCCAAGGATAAAAATTAGAAGGAAGCTCTCTGAGGAAGCACTTTGTGATGTGTGCATTCATCTCACAGTGTTAAATGTACCTTTCCTTCAGCAGTTTGGAAACACTGTTTTTGTAGAATATGTATCAGGACACTAGGGAGCACCTTGCAGCTTATGGTGAAAAAGAAATATCATTGAAGAAATCTAGAAAAATGCTTTCTGAGACACCACTTTATGATGTGTGCATTTATCTCACAGAGTTAAATTTTTCTTTTGTTTCAATACTTTTGAAACATCGTTTTTTTTTCATTCTGAAAGTGGACATTTGTAAGTTCATTGAGGCCACTGTCAAAAAGCTAATATTCCAGACTAAAAGCTTGAAGGAAGCTATGTGAGAAAATGCCTTTTGGTGTGTACATTTGTCTCACAGAGTTAATCCTTTCTTTTCATGCAGCAGTTTGCAAACACAGTTTTTGTGGAATCTGCGAAGGTACATTTGGCGTGTATTGAGGCCTGTGGTAAAAAAGAGAACACCTTCAGATAGAAACAAGAAAAAAGCTTTCTGAGAAACTGCTTTGTGATGTTTGCATTCATTTCACAGAGTTAAATCTTTCTTTTGATACAGCAGTTTGGATACACCACTTTTGTACATTCTACAAATGGACATTTTTGAGTTTATTGTGGTCAATGGCAAAAAAGCAAAAAACACAGGTTACAAACTAGAAGGAAACTATTAGAGAAACCACTTTATGATGTGTGCATTCATGTCACAGAGTTAAACCTTCCTTTCTTTCAGCAATTTGGAAACACTGTTTTTGTAGAATCTATGAAAGGAAATTTGGGAGTGCATTGAGACCTGTGGTGAAAAAGAAATTTCTTCTTTAGAAGAAAACTAGAAAAAACTGTTTTGAGAAACTGCTTTGTGATGTGTGCACTCATTTCACAGAGTTAAGCCTTTCTTTTGATTCAGCAGTTTGGAAACATCGTTTTTGTCCATTCTGCGAATGGACATTTGGGTGCTCATGGAGGCTAATGACAAAAAAGCGAATATCCTCAGATAAAAACTAAAGGGAAGCTATCTGTGAAACTGCTTTGTGATGTGTGCATTCATCTCACAGAATTAAACCTTTCTTTTCATTCATCAGTTTGGAAACACTGTTTTTGTAGACTCTGCAAAGGGATATTTTGGAGAGCACTGAGGTCTACAAATTCTTGGTGAAAAAGAATATATCTTCAGATCAAAACTGAAAGGAAGCTTTCTGAGAAACTGCTTTGTGATATGTGCATTCATCTCACAGATTTAAACTTATCTTTTGATTCAGCTCTTTGGAAACATTGTTTTTGTCCACTCGTGAATTGACATTTGTGAGCTCATTGAGACCAATGGCGCAAAAGCAAATATCCCAGGATGAAAACTAGAAGGAAGCTCTTTGAGAAAACACTTTGAGATGTGTGTATTCATCTCACAGAGTTAAACCACTCTTTTCATTCAGCAGTATTGAAACTATTTTTGTAGTGTCTCCAAAGGGATATTTGGGAGCTCATTGAGGAAAATGGGAAAAAGCGAATATCCTAGGATATAAACTACAAGGAATCTGCCTGATAAACTGCATTGTGATCTGTGCATTCATGTCGCAGTGTTAGACTTTTCTTTCCATTCAACACTTTGGAAATACTATTTTTATACATTCTGCTAATTGTCTTATGGGAGTGCATTGAGGAGTATGGTGAAAAAGAAACTATCTTTTGATAAAAACTGGAAAGAAGCTTTCTGGGAAACAACTTTGTGATGTATGCATTCTCCTCACAGAGTTGAAACTTTCTTTTCATTCAGCATTTTGGAAACACTGTTTTGCTCCATTCTGTGAATGGATATTTCAGGGCTCATTGAGGCCAATGGCAAAAAAGCGAACACCCCAGGATAAAAACTAGAAGGAAGCTATCTGAGAAACCACTTTGTGATGTGTACATTCATCTCTCAGGATTAACACTTTATTTTCATCCAGCAGTTTGAAAATATTGTTTTTGTAGAATTTGTGAAGGAGTATTTCGGAGTGTATTGCCACCTGTGGTGAAAAAGAAAATATCTTCAGATAAAAACTAGAAGGAAGTTTTCTCAGAAACTGCTGTGTGATGTGTGTATTCATCTCACAGATTTAAACCTATCTTTTGGTTCAGGAGTTTGGAGACAGTGTTTTTGTCAATTCTGTGAATGGACATTTGGGAGCTCATTGAGGCCAATATCGAAAAAGTGAATATCCAGGGATACAAACTAGAAGGAAACTATCTGAGAAAACAGTTTGTGATGTGTGCCTTCATCTCACAGAGTTAAACATTTATTTTCATTAAGCATTTTGGAAACACTGTTTTTGTAGTGTATCTTAAGGGGTATTTTTGGAGCTCATTGAGGCCAATGGCAAAAAAAAAAAAAAAGAATATCCCGGAATATAAACTAGAAGGAAGCTATCTGAGAAACTGCACTGTGATTGGTGCATTCATCTCCAAGAGAGCAACCATTATTTTGATACAGCAGTTTGGAAACTATTTTGGTCCGTTCTGTGAATGGATATTTCAGGGCTCATTGAGGCCAATGGTAAAAAACAGAGTATCCCAGGATACAAATTAGAAGGAAGCTATCTTGAAAATTGCTTTTCGATGTGTGCATTCATGTCACAGTATGACACCTTTCTTTTCATTCAGCAGTTTGGAAACACTATTTGTTTAGAATCTGCAAAGAGATATTTGGGAGCTCATTGAGGCCTATGTTTAAAAAGAAAGTATCTTCAGATAAAAACTAGAGAGAAGCTTTCTGAAAAACTGCTTTGTTGTGTGTGCATTCATCTCTCAGAGTTAAACCTTTTCATTTGGCAGTTTGGAAACACTGCTTTGTAGAAACTCCAAAAGGATATTTGGGAGCTCATTAGGCCCAATGGCAATAGAATGGATATCCCCAGATAAAAACTGGAAGGAAGCTACGTGAGAAACTGCTTTGTGATGTGTGCATTCACCTTGTGGAGTTAAACCTTTCTTTTCATTCCGCAATTTTGAAAAAAATACTGTTTTTGTAGAATACGCAAAGGGATATTTGGATGCACATTGAGGCCTATGGTGTAAAAGAAAATATCTTCAGATAAAAATTAGAAAGAATCTTTCTGAGAAACTTCTTTGTGATGTGTGCATTCATCTCAAAGTGTTAAACTTTCCTTTTGATTCAGTAGTTTGGAAACACTGTTTTTGTCCATTCTATGAATGGACTTTTGGGAACTCATTGAGGAAAATGGCAAAAAAACCCGAATATCCCAGGATAAATACTGGAAAGAAGTGATCAGAGAAGTTGCTTTGTGATGTGTTTATTCATCTCACAGAGTTGAACCTTGCTTTCTTTCAGTGGTTTGGAAATACCTTTTTTTGTAGAGTCTGTGAAGGGACATTAGGGAGCATATTGAGGCCTATAGTGATAAAGAGAATATCTTCAGATAAAAACAGGAAGGAAGTTTTCTGAGAAAATGCTTTGTTATGTATGCATTCATAGTAGAAAGCTATCTGAGAAAGCGTTTTGTGCTGTGTGTGTTCATCTTGTGGAGTTAAACCTTATTTTTCATTCAACAGTTTGTAAACACTGTTTTTGTAGAATCTGCTATGGGATATTTAGGAGTGCATTGAGGCCTAGGGTGAAAATGAAAATATCTTCAGACAAAAACTAGAAAGAATCTTTCTGAGAAACTGCTTTGTTATGTTTGCATTAATCTCACAGAGTTAAACCTTTCTTTTGGTTCAGGAGTTTGGAAACACTGTTATTGTCCATTCTTTGAATTTACATTTGGGTGCTAATTGAGGCAAATGGCAAAAAAGTGATTGTACCAGGATAAAAATGAGAAGGAATATATCTGAGAAACTGCTTTGTGATGTGTACTTCATCTCTCAGAGTAAACTTTTCTTTTCATTGCACAACCTAAAAATGCTGTTTTTGTGGACTCTGCGATGGGACATTTGGAAGTTCATTAAGGCATATGGTGAAAAAGAAAATATCTTCAGATAAAAACTGGAAATAATCGTTCTGAGGAACTACTTTCTGTTGTGTGCATTAATCTCACTGAGATAAGTCTTTCTTTTGATTCAGCAGTTTGGAAACACTGTTTTTGTCTACTCTGTGAATGGACATTTGGGAGCTCATTCAGCCCCCTGGCAAAAAAGCAAATATCCCAGGATACAAACTATAAGTAAGCTATCTGAGAAACTGATTTGTGATGTGTTCATTAAATTCACACAGTTGAAAATTTCTTATTATTCAGCACTTTTGAATCACAGTTTTGTAGAATCTGTGAAGGGATATTTGGGAGTGCAGTGAGGCCTTCCATGAACAATTAAGTATCTTCAGATAAAAACTAGAAAGAAGCTTTCTGGAAAACTGCTTTGTGATATGTGCATTCATCACAGAGTTTAAACATATCTTTTGATTCAGCAGTTTGGAAACACTGTTTTTATACATTCTGTGAATGGGCATTTGGAAGCTTATTGAGGCCAATGGTGGAAAAAAGAATATCCCAGAATGAAAATTAGAAGGAAGCTAGAAACCACTTTACGATGTGTGCATTCATCTACCAGAGTTAAGCTTTACTTTTCTTTCAGCAGTTTGGGAACACTATGTTTGTAGAATCTGAGAAGGGATATTTTGGAGTCTTTAAGGAAAAAGACAATATATTCAAATGAAAATCAGAAAGCTTTCTTAGAAACTGCTTTGTGATCTCCATATTCATTTCATGGAGTTAAACCTTTCTTTTGATTCAGGAGATGAAAATCCTGTTTTTGTCCATTCTGCGAATGGACATTTGGGAGCTCATTGAGGATAGTTGCTAAAAAGTGAATAACCTGATATATAATCTAGAAGGAAGCTCTCTGAGAAACTGCTTTGCAGAAAAGTCCTTGTGTTTTTTGCATTCATCTCACAGAATTAAACCTTTCTTTTCATTCAGCAGTTTGGAAATACTGTTTTTGTAGAATCTGTGAAGGGATATTTGGGGGCACATTGAGGGCTACAGTGAAAAACCAAATCTCTTCGGATAAAAACTAGAAACATGCTTTTGAGAAACTGTTTCATGATGTGTCCATTCATCTCACAGAGTTAAACAATTATTTTCATTCAGCAGTTTGGAAACAGTGTTTTTGTTAAATCTGCCAATGGACATTTCAAGTGTATTGAGGCCTATGGTGAAAAGGAAAATATCTCAATATAAAAACTAGTAAGAAGCTTTCTGAGAAACTGATTTGTGATGTTGGCATTCAACTCATGTATTTAAATATTTCTTATTATTCAGCAGTTTGGAAACACTGTTTTTGAAGAACCTGTGAAGGGATATTTGGGAGCAAGTAGAGGCCTATGGTGAAAAAGGAAAGGGCTTCAGATAAAAACTAGAAAGAAGCTTTCTGAGAAAATATTTTGTAATGTGTGCATTCATCTCACAGGCATAAGCCTTCCTTTTTATTCAGCAGTTTGGAAACCCTATTTTTATCCATTCTCTGAATGGACATTTGGGATTTCATTGAGATCAATGATGAAAAAGGGAATATACCAGGATAAAAACTAGAAAGAAACTATTTGTGAAAATGCTTTGTGACGTTTGCATTTATCTGGCAGAGTTAAAACTTTGTTTTCATTCAGCAGTTTGGAAGCAATCCTTTTTAGAAACTTTGAAGGGATATTTGGGAGCACTTTGTGGCCTAAGGTGAAAAATAAATTATCTTCAGTTAAAAACTAGAAAGAGGATTTCTGAGAAACTCCTTTGAGATGTGTGCATTCATATCACAGAGTTAAAACTTTCTTTTGATTCAGCAGTTTGGAAACACTGTTTGTGTCCATTCCAAGAATGGACATTTTGGATCTCATTGCGGCCAACAGCAAAGAAGTGAATATCCCAGGATCAAAACTACAAGGAAAATATCTGAGAAACTTCTCTGTAATATGTGCTTTCATCTCCCAGGGTTAAACTTTTCTTTTGATTCAACAGTTTTGAAACACTGTTTTTCTCCATTCTGTTAATGGACATTTAGGAATTTGAAGAGGCCAATGGCCAAAAAAGCAAATATCCCAGGGTAAAAACTGAAAGGAATCTATCCGAGAAACCACTTTGTGATGTGTGCATTCATCACACAGAGTTAAAGGTTTCTTTTCATCCAGCAGTTTGGAAACACTGTTTTTGTAGAATCTACCCCAATGTATATTTTGGAGTTCTTTGTGGCATATTATGTAAAAGAAATGATCTTCAGATAAAAACTTGAAAAAACTTTCTGAGAAGCTGCTTTGTGATATGTGCATTCATATCACAGTGTTAAAGTTTCTTTTGATTCAGCAGCTTGGAAAAACTGTTTTTGTCCATTCAGGAAATGGACATTTGGCAGCTCATTGAGGCAAATTGCAACAGAGAAAAGATCCCAGGATAAAAACTAGTAGTAAGAAACCTGGGAAAAAGTTTTGTGACATGTGTATTCATCTCGCAGAGATAAACCATCCGTTTCATTTAGCAATCTGGAATCACTCTTTTTGTAGAATATGGAAAGGGATGTTTGGGAGGACATTGAGGCCTATGGTGTCAAAGAAAATATCTTCACATCAAAGCCAGAGAGAAATTTTGTGAGAAACTGCTTTGTGATGTGTGCATTCATCTCACAGGGGTAAAATTGTCTTTTGACTCAGCAGTTTGGAAACACTGTTTTTTTCCATACTGTGAATGGACATTTGGGAGCTCATTGAGGCCAATGGCATAAAAGAGAATATCCCAGGTTAAAAACTGGAGGAAATCTATCTGAGAAACCATTTCATGATGCGTGCATTCACCTTACTGAGTTAAAACTTGCTTTTCAATCAGCAGTTTGAAAACACAGTTTTTGGAGAACCTGTGAAGGGATTTTTGGGAGCCCATTAAGGTCTATGGTGAGAAGAAAATATATTCTGATAAAAACTATAAAGAAATTATCTGAGAAATCGCTTTGTTATGTGGGCATTAATCTCACAGCTTTAAACTTTCTTTTCATTCAAGAGTTTGGAAACACTGTTTTTGTAGAGTCTGTGAGGGATAATTGGAAGTGCATTGAGGCCCATGGAGAAACTAAAATACCTTCAGATAAAAACTCGAAATAAACTTTCTGAGAAACAGCTTTGTGATGTGTGCATTCGTCTCACTGAGTTAAACCTTTCCTTTGATTCAGCACTTGGGAAAAATTGTTTTTGTAGAATCTCCAAAGGTATATTTGGGAGCTCATTGAGGCCAATGTTGAAAAAGTGAATATCATGAAATATAAACTAGAAGGGAGCTATCTAAGAAATCGCTTTGTGAGGTGTAAAATCATCTCACAGATTTAAACATTTCTTTTCATTCAGTAGTTTGGAAACATTGATATTATACATTCTGGGAAAGGATATTTCGGAGCACAGTGAGGCCTGCTGTGAAAAGTAAAATATCATCAGATAAAAAAGAGAAAGAAAACTTTCTGAGAAACTGCTTTGTGATGTGTGCATTTAACTTACAGAGTTAAACATTCTTTTTTATTCAGCAGTTTGTTAACCCTGTTTTGTAGTATCTTCCAAGGAATATTTGGGAGCACATTGAGGTCTATTGTGAAAAAGAAAATATTTTCCAATAAAAACTAGAAAAAAGCTTTCTGAGAAACTGTTTTTGATGTGTACATTCGTCTCACAGAGTTAAACCTTTCTTTTCTTTCAGCAGTTTGAAAATGCTGTTTTTGTCCCTTCTGCCAATGGACATTTGGGAGCTCATTGAGTCCAACGGTGAAAAAGTGAATATCCCAGGATAAAAAGTAGAAAGAAGTGCTCTGACAATCTGCTTTGTGATGTGTACATTCGTCTCACAGAGTTAAAGCTTTATTTTTCTTCAGCCATTTGTAAATACTCTTTCTGTATTATCTGCGAAGGGATATTTGGGAATACATTGAGGCTATGGTGAAAGAGAAAATATCTTCAGATAAAAACTAGAAAGAAGCTTTCTGAGAAACTGTTTCATGATGTGTGCATTCATCTCACAGAGTTAAACCTTTCTTTTTATTCAACAGTTTGGAAACACTGTTTTTGTCCATTCTGTGAACGGACATTTGGGAGATCATTGAGGCCAATGGCAAAAAAGTGAATATCCCAGGATAAAAACTACGAGGAAGCTATCTGAGAAAATGCTTTTTGATGTGTGCATTCAGCTTGCAGAGTTAAATCTTTCTTTTCATTCAGTAGCTTGGAAACACTATTTTTGTACATTCTGCTAATGGACATTCGGCAGCACATTGAGGTCTATGGTGAAGAAGAAAATATCTTCATATTAAAACTATAAAGATGTTTTCTGAGAAATTGCTTTCTGATGTGTCCATTCATCTCACAGAAGTAAACCATTCTTTTTATTCAGCAGTTTGGAAACACTATTTTTGTATATTCTGTGAATGGACATTTGGGAGCGCAGTGAGGCTGACAGTGAAAAAGAAAATATATTCCGCTAAAATATATAAAGAGGGTTTCTGAGAAACTGTTCTGTGATGTGTGCATAGAACTAACATAGAAAAACGTTTCTTTTTTTCAGCAGTTTGTTAACACTTTTTGTAGAATCTACAAAGGGATATTTGAGAGCACCAGGAGGGCTATTGTGAAAAAGAAAGTATCTTCAGATATTTTCATGGAGTTTAACCTCTCCTTCAATTCAGCAGTTTGGAAACACTGTTTTTTTCCATTCTGCAGAGGGACGTTTGGGAACTCATTGAGGCCAATAACAAAAAAGCAAATATTCCAGGATAAAATCCAGAAGGAAGCTATCTGAGTAACCACTTTGTGATGTGTGCATTCATCTCATAGAGTTAAATCTTTCTTTTCATTCAGCATTTTGGAAACATTGTTTTTGTAGAATCTGCAAAGGAATATTTGGGAGCACATTGAGGCCTATGTGAAAAAGAAAATATCTTAGATAAAAACTAGGAAGAAGCTTTCTGGGAAAGTGCTTTGGATGTGTGCATTCATCTCACAGAGATAAACCTTTCCTTTGATTCATCTGTTTGTAAAAACTATTTTTGTCATTCTGTGAATGCACATTTGGGAGTTCACTCTGGCCAAAGATGAAAAAGCGAATATCCCAGAATAAAAACTAGAGGGAAACTATCTGAGAAACGGCTTTGTGATGTGTACATTCATCTCACGGATTTAAACATTTCTTTTCATTCAGCACTTTGGAAACACTGTTTTAGTGGAAACCACGAAGGGACATTTGGGATCACACCAAGGCCTATGGTAAAAAAGAAAATATCTTCACATAAAAAAGTGAAAAATGCCTTCTGAGACACTGGTTTGTGATGTGTGCATTTATCTCACAGAGTAAATCTTTCTTTTGATTCATCTCTGTTTTTATCCATTCTGCAAATAGACACTAGGGAGCTCATTGAGGCCAGTGGCGAATCTCTTAGGATTAAAAACTAGAAGGAAGCTATCTGAGAAATCACTTTGTGATGTGCCATTCATATCACAGGGTTAAACATTTCTTTTCATTCAGTACTTGGTAAACACTGTTTTTGTAGAAACTCTGAAGGGACCTTTGGGAGTTCATTGACACCTATGGTGGAAAAGAAGATATCTTCAGATAAAAACTAGAAAGAAGCTTTCTGAGACACTGCTTTGTGATGTGTGATGAGTGCATTCATCTCACAGAGTTAAACCTTTTTTTGATTCATCACTTTGAAAACACTGTTTTTTTTCCATTATGTAGAATGGACACTTTGGAACTCATTGTGGACAACGGCAAAAAAGCAAATATTTCAGGATGAAAACTAGAAGGAATCCATCTGAGAAAGCACTTTGTGATGAGTGCATTCATCTCACAGAGCTAAACCTTTCTTTACATTCAACAGTTTGGAAGCACTGTTTTTGTACATTCTGAGAAAGGACATTTGGGAACTCATTGAGGCTGACTGTGAAAAAGTGAATATCCCAGGATAAAAACTAGAAAGAAGCTATTTGAGAAACCACTTTGTGATGTGAACATTTGCCTCACAGAGTTAAACCTTTCTTTTCATTCAGCAGTTTGGAAACACTGTTTCGTATAATCTGTGAAAGGCATTTGATATCATATTGAGACCTATGGGGAAAAAGGAAATACTTTCAGATAAAAACTGGAAGGAAGCTTTCTTAGAAACCTCTTTGTGATGTGTGAATTCAAGTCACAGATTTCCACTTTCTTTTCATTCAGCAGTTTGGCAGCACTATTTCTGTAGAATCTGTGAAGGGAGATTTGGGAGCACATTGAGGCCTAAGGTGTAAAAGTTAATGAATTTCCTCAAACAATAACTAGGAAGAAATGATCTGTTAAACTGATTTGTGATGGTTGGATTCATCTCACAGAGTAAATGTTTCTTTTGATTCAGTCGTTTGGAGCCTTTCTTTTTGGAGAACCTGCAAAAGGACATTTGAGAGCACATTGAGGCCTATGGTGAGAAAGAAAATATCAGCAGATGACACTAGAATGAATCTCTCTGTGAAACTGCTTTGTGAAGTGTGGATTCACCTGACAGAGGTAAATTTATCTTTTGATTCAGCAGTTAGGAAGCACTGCTTTTGTTGAATCTGTGAAGGGACACCTTGGAGCTAATTGAGGCCGTGGTCAAGCAGTGTATATTCTGAAATAAATCTAGAAAGAAGCTATCTGAGGAACTGCTTTGTGATGTGTGCATTCATCTGAGAGAGTTAAACCTTTATTTTGTATCAGTAGTTTTGAAACACTGTTTTTGTAGAATCTGTGAAAGGACATTTGGGAGCGCATTGATCCTTTTGTTGAAAAAGTGAATGTCCCCAGATAAAAACTAGAAAGAAGCTATCTGAGAAACTGTTTTGTGATGTGTGCATTCAAATCGCAAAGTTAAAACTTTCTTTTGATTCTGTAGTTTGGAAAAAAACACTTTTTTTGTAGAATCTGCAAAGGGACATTTTGGAGCACTTGAAGCCTATGGGGAAAAGTGAATATCCCCAGATAAAAACTAGAAAGAAGCTATGTGTGAAACTGCTTTATACTGTGTGGATTCATCTAACAGAGCTAAGCCTTTCTTTTGATCCAGCAGGTTGGAAACACTGTTTTTGTAGAATCTGCAAAAGCACATTTTGGAGCTCATTGAGGCATATCATGAAATAAAGACTATCCATAGATAAAAGTTACAAAGAACCTTTCTCTTCAATGGCTTTGGGATGTGTGGATTTATCTCACAGAGTTAAAAATTTATTTTGATTCAGCAGTTTGGAAACACTGTTTTTGAAGAATCTGTGAAAGTACATTTGGGAGCACCTTGAAGCCTATGGTGAAAAGAAAATATTTTTAGATAAAAATTAGAAAGAATCTTTATGAGAACATGCTTTCTGATGTGTTCTTTCATCTCACAGTGTCAAAACTTTCTCTTTTTTCAACAGTTTGGAAACACTATTTTTATACATTCTGCGAATGAACATTTTATAGATTATTTAGGCCCATGGTAAAAAGGTGAATATCCCAAGATAAAAACTATAAGGAAGCTATCTGAGAAAACACTTTGTGATGTATGCATTCATCTCAGATACATCAATCTTTCTTTTGATTTAGCAGTTTGGAAACACTGTGTTTGTAGAATCTGTGAAAGGATATTTGTGGGTACACTGAGACCTAAGGTGAAAAAGAAAATATCTTCAGATAAAAACTAGACAGAAGTTTTCAGAGAAACTGCTTAGCAATGTGTGAATTCAACTCACGGAGTTAAACCTTTCTTTTCATTCAGCAGTGTGGACCACTGTTTTGTAGAACTTTCAAAGGGATATTAGGGAATCCTTTGAGATCTATGGTGAAAAAGAAAATATCCTGAGAAAAATACTAGAAAGAAGCTATCTGTGAAACTGCTTTGTGAAGTGTGGGTTCATGTTACAGAGTTAAATTTTTCTTTTGATTCAGCAGTTTGGAAAAACTGTTTTTGTAGAATCTGTGAAGGAACATTTAAGAACTTATTGAGGTCTATGGGGAAAAAGGAAATATTCAATGATAAAAAGTTGAAAGAAGTTATTTGCGAAACTGCTTTGTGATGTGTGTATTTATGTCTCAGAGTTAATCCTATCTTTTGATTCAGCATGTGGAAACCCTATATCTGTAGAATCTTTGAAGGGACATTTGGGAAGTCATTGAGGACTATGGTAATGAAGAGAACATCCCCAGATAAAAACTGGAAAGAAGACATCTGTGAAACTACTTTGTGATATGTAGATTCCTCTCTTGGCATTAACTTTTTCTTTTGATTCAGTAGTTTGGAAACACTGTTTCTGTAGAATCTACAAAGGAACATTAGGGAGCTCACTGAGGCCAATGGTGACAAAGAGAAAACCACCAGATAAAAACTAGAAAGAAGCTATCTGTGAACTCTTTTGTGATATGCACATTCGTCTCACAGGGGTAAAACTTTTTGTTTTGATTCAGCAGTTTGGAAACACTTTTTCTAGAATCTATGAAAGCACATTTGAGAGAGAATTGATTCCTATGGTGAAAATATGAATTTTCCCAGATGAAAACTAGAAAGAAGCTATCTGTAAAACTGCTTTGTGATGTGTGGATTCATCTCAGAGAGTTAAGTCTTTCCTTTGATTCAGCAGCTTGGAAGCACTATTTTTGTAGAATCTGTGAATGGCTATTTTGGACCTCATTGAGACCTCTGGTGAAAAAGCAAATATCCCCAGATAGAAACCAGAAATAAGACATCTGTGAGACTGCATTGTGATGTGTGGATTCATCTCACATTGTTAAATATTTCTTTTGATTCAACAGTTTCAAAACACTGTTTTTGCAATATCTTCAAAGGAACATTTAGAATCTCTTTTAGGCCAAATGTGAAACTGCAAATATTCCAAGATAAAAACTAAAAAAAAAAAAAATCCATCTCTTAATCTGCTTTGTGATATGTTGATTTATCTCATACAGTTAAACTTTTCTTTTGATTCAACAGTTTGGAAAAACTGTTTTTCTAAAATCTGCAAAACGACATTGGGAGAGAATTCAGTCCTATTATGAAAAAGTGAAATTACCCAGATTAAAACTACAATGAAGCTATCGGTTAAACTGCTTTGTGACGTGTGGATGTATCTCAGAGAGTTAAGCTTTTCCTTATATTCAGCAGCTTGGAAACACTGTTTTTGTAGAATCTGCAAATGGATATTTTGGAGCTCATTGATACCAATGGTGATAAAGTAAATGTACCCAAATAAAACCTAGAATTAACCTATGTGTGAATCTGCTTTGTGATATGTGGATTCGTCTCACAGAGTTAAACCTTTCTTTTGATTCAACAGTTTGGAAAAACAGTTTTTTGTAAAATCTGAAAAACGACATTGGGAAGGAATTGAGTCTTATGGTGAAAAAGGGAATATATCCAGATAAAAACTATAATGAAGCTATCAGTTAAACTGACTTGTGATGTGTGGATTCATCTCAGAGAGTTAAGCCTTTCCTTCTATTCAACAGTTTGGAAACACCGTTTTTGTAGAATCTGCAAAGGGATATTTTGGAGCTCATTGAGACCAATGGTGAAAAAGTGCATATCCCCAGAAAAAACTAGAATGAAACTATCTGTGAATCCACTTTGTGATGTGTGGATTCACCTCAAAGAGTTAAAACTTTCTTTTGATTCAGCATGTTGGAAACACTCTTTCTGTTGAATCTGTGAATGTGCATTTGGGAGTGCATTGAGGCCAATGGTGAAAAAGCTAATATCCCCAGATAAAAAACAAAAAGAAGCTTCCTGTGAAACTGCTTTCTGATGTGTGCATTCCTCTCACAGAGTTAAAGTTTTGTTTTTGTTCTACAGTTTGAGAACACTGTTTTTGTAGAATCTGCAAAGGGACATTTGAGATCTCATTGAGTCCTATACTAAAGAAGGTAATATTTCCACATAAAAACTAGAAAAAAAGCTCTCTGTGAATCTGCTTTGTGATGTTTGTATTCATCTTACAGAGTTAAAACTTTCTTTTGATTCAGCTGTTTGGAAACACTGTTTTGTAGGATCTGCGAAGGGACATTATGGAACTCATTGATGTCCACTGTGAAAAGGCAAATATCCCCAGATAAATACTAGAAAGAAGCTATCAGGGAAACTGCTTTTTGATATGTGGATTTATCTCACAATTTAAACTTCAATTGTGAATCAGCAGTTTGGAAATACTATTTTTGTAGAATGTGCGAATGGATATTTTGGTGAGAACTGAGGCCTATGGTGAAAAAGTGAATATCCCCAGTTAAAAAATAGGAAGAAACTAACAGTGAAACTGCTTTGTGATATGTCAATTCATCTCACAGAGTTAAACCTTTCTTTTTATTTGGCAGTTTGGAAATTCTGTTTTTGGAGAGTCTGCGAAGAGACATTTGGGAGTGCATTGAGGCCTATGGTGAAAAAGGGAATATCCCCCAGATAAATACTAGAAAGAAGCTTTCTGTGAAACTGCGTTTTGATATATGTCTTCACCTCACAGAGTTAAACCTTTGTTTTGATTCATCATGTTGTAAACACTGTTTCTGTAGAATACGCTAAGGGACATTTTGGAGTGCATTGAAGCCTATGCTGAAAAAACAAAAATCCCCAGAGAAATAACAGAAAGAAGCTCTCTGTGAAACTGCTTTGTGATGTGTGGATTCAACTAACAGAGTTAAACCTTTCCTTTCATTCAGCATGTAGTAAACACAGTTTCTGTAGAATCTGAGAAGGGACATTTTGGAGCACATTGTGTCCTAAGCTGAAAAAGTGATAATCCCCAGATAAAGCCAGAAAGAAGCTATCTATGAAACTGCTTTGATATGTGGGAATTCTTCTCACAGAGTTGAACATTTCTTTTAGTTCAGCAGGTTGAAAACAGTTCTTTTGTAGAATCTGCAAAGGGACATTTGGGAGTACATTGAGGTCTATGGTGACTAACTGAATAACTTCAGATAAAAAGTAAAAAGAAGCTATCTGTGAACCTGCTTTATGATGTGTGCATTCATCTCACAGAATTAAACCTTTCTTTCAATTCAGCAGTTTAGAAACCTTGTTTTTGTAGAATCTGTGAAGGGAATTTTGGAGTTCATTGAGGCCAATAGTGAAAAAGCAAATATCTCTGATAAAAACTGGAAAGAAGCTATCTGAGAAACTGCTTTGTGATTTATGCATTCAACTCTCAGAGTTAAAACTATCTTTTGATTGACCATGTTGGAAATTGTCCTTTTGTGGAAACTGTGAAGTGACATTTATGTGTGCATTGGGGCCTAGTGTGAGAAACCAAATATCCACAGATAAAAACTAGAATGAAGATATTTGTGAAACCGCTTTGTGACATTTGCATTCATCTCAGAGATATAAACCTTCCTTTTGATTCAGCAGTTTGGATACACTTTTTTTTAAATTATTATAATTACACTTTGAGTTCTAGGGTACATGTGCATAACGTGCAGGTTTGTTACATATGTATACTTGTGCCATGTTGCTGTGCTGCACCCATCAACTCATCAGCACCCATCAACTCGTCATTTACATCAGGTATAACTCCCAATGCAATCCCTCCCCCCGCCCCCCTCCCTATGATAGGCCCCGGTGTGTGATGTTCCCCTTCCCACGTCCAAGTGATCTCATTGTTCAGTTCCCACCTATGAGTGAGAACATGTGGTGTTTGGTTTTCTGTTCTTGTGATAGTTTGCTAAGAATGATGGTTTCCAGCTGCATCCATGTCCCTACAAAGGACACAAACTCATCCTTTTTTATGACTGCATAGTATTCCATGGTATATATGTGCCACATTTTCTTAATCCAATCTGTCACTGATGGACATTTGGGTTGATTCCAAGTCTTTGCTATTGTGAATAGTGCCGCAATAAACATATGTGTGCATGTGTCTTTATAGCAGCATAATTTATAATCCTTTGGGTATATCCCCAGTAATGGGATGGCTGGGTCATATGGTACCTCTAGTTCTAGATCCTTGAGGAATCGCCATACTGTTTTCCATAATGG